>NC_048218.1:136911696-137152709 GCF_002007445.2 Ailuropoda melanoleuca | reverse complement strand
GCTTCGTACCTCGATACTCAGCGCTGGAGATGTTCATTTGTAGAGATCCAGATGTATCTTCCTGCGTCTCAGGCTGATTCCGTGGATATTCCTGCTGGTCTGGTACCTATCCAGCTCAACTCAGGGGACCGGCTGAAAAAGGGGTCCCCTACTCCTCCGCCATCTTCAATACCTCTCCGAAGCAGAGATTTTTAATTTTAATAAAGCCTATATTGTCAATTTTTTTTATTTCATGGATCATTCTTTGGTGTTGTATTTAAAACCTCATCACCAAGCTCACTTAGATTTTTTTTCCCTCAGTGTTACCTTCTAGAAATTTTATAGTTTTATATTTATGTCTGTGATCTATTTTGAGTTAATTTTAGTAGAAAGCATAGGGTCTATGTCATGCTCACTTTTTTTTTTTTTTTGCATACAATGGTCCAGTTGTTCTAGCATCATTTGTTGAAAAGAATGTTGAAAATATTTGTGTTGGTATATTTCTAGGTTCTCTATTCTGTTTGAGGGTTTTATTTGTCTATTCTTTTCCCGATATCACACTATCATGATAACTGTAGTTTTATGGTAAATGATAAAGTTGGGTATTATCTGTCTTCTGACTCTGTTCTATATTTTATCTATTCTGGGTCTTTGCCTCTCCATATAAACTCTAGGATCAGTTTGTGTTCAGAAACAACTTGTTGGGATTTTGACTGAGATTGCATTGACTATATAGATCAAATTAGGAATAGCTGACATCTCAACTATAATGAGTCTTTATATTCGTAAACATGGAATATCTATTTATTTAAATCTTTGATTTCTTTGATCAACATGCTGCAGTTTGATCACAGATCTTGTACCTATTTTGTTACATTTATACCTTGTTTCTGTTATTCCATTTTGGCCAGAAGCAGAAATCAAGAGATTTATACTTGACTAAGGGAAATTGTAGCTGATTTTGAAGAACTAATAGAGTTTTAAACTCTAGTCCAGGTCAAATTGCAAGAGCAACAATTGCTATCTGGTTGCTATAATTACTAATTTATTCAGTCATGCACTCATTCAGCTTTTTAACAAATATTTATTGAGTTCCTACTATAAACTAGGCCCTTTGCTAGACTGTAGTAATACAGCAATGAATAATACATCATCATCAAATTATAATTTTGATATAATTTGGATTAAATAATTGGCAAATGATGCCAGCTTCAGGCAAAAAAAGTATATTTGGAATGTTTGCCTTGGTGCCTAACTAATTGATGGGTTTTTTTTTTTTTTTTACTTGAATCCAGATGAATTGTTGTGTGGTTCATTCCTAAAGGATCTACATCTCCAGCATGCACTAAATAATAAATTTGTAAAGTGTGCCCTGGTAATTTAAGTTTTTACCAATGAACATCGAAGCCAGAAGTAATCACTTATGTTTACATGAGCACTTACATTTTAATTAGAGGAATTTTAAAGACTGGGGATATTTCTAGATTAAGGAAATAACTTATTAATAGTAGACTTTAAGATAACTATACAAGAGGGACAGCTGGGTGGATCAGTTGGTTAAGCATCTGCCTTTGGCTCAGGTCATGATCCCGGGGTCCTTGGGATCAAGACCCGCATCAGGCTCCTTGTTCAGTGGAGAGTCTGCTTCTCCCTCTACCTGCCACTCCACCACCCTCAGCTTGTGCTCACTCTTTCTCTGGAAATAAATAAATAAAATCTTAAAAAAAAAAAGATAACTCCACAAGAAAGCTAATTTGGGAGGGTGATTTGAGAGAGGGGGTGATGCTATTCTGGAACATTTCCCAGAGCTGATACATTCCTGAGTGTATCACAGCTCCTATAATCTGTTCACAAGGTAACCTTGCTTCCTAGGTATTGGGAGTAGTATAAAAGAATACAGAAAAAGGGTAGGATCTTTAAACCAACAGAATCTCAAGAAATTTTATTGATTTATGACATCTAATATGCTGTGGAATTTAGTCCAGTCTACAGAGGACTTATTGCACAAATTTTTCCCAATTCCATTCATCTTCCATCTCCTTAGGCAAATGGAGAGGTCCTTGATACAATATTTATAGTACTTAGACTATTCACTTAGTGGTTTACAGAAAAAAGGTACCTATGCTTTACATATCATGTGGCTGGTTTCTTGCCAGGGTAAATTCTTAAGACATCAAAGATAAAATAAATGATAAACAAAGGAAACAAGAGGAAGTCACTACTCAAAGTGAAATAAAGCAAAGCAAAAGAAAATAAATGCATGTGTAGTTGATCGGCATCATGCCCAGAAAAGCTGGAAGAAATTGGGGTGTGAACCAGGCATTCACTTTTCTGTGAGCATGCCTATCTGATTTTATTGAGCCAAAAAACCTCTTAGAGATTATAAATATTACAGATTAATAGAGTTGTTATTGGAATTACCTTTAGGAACTTGATTATGCTTCTTAGTTTTAGGATGGCATACAATCTTTGATTGCATTTTAATTATGTCTTAATCACTGAAACCTAATGCTTTATAAAATTTATCCCGTATTAGGTAATGTTGGAAGTGTTTTAGGTGTATCATCTTAATGTTAAAAACAATCTTAGGAAGTAAGCACTAGCATAATTTCCATTCAATATTGAGGAAACAACATGGATGGATATAGAGGGTATTATGCTAAGTGAAATAAGTGAGACTGCAAAAGACAAATACCGTATGATTTCTCTCGTGAGGAATCCAAATGAACAAATGCATAAAAAATCAAAAAGCAGAATCAAATCTATAAATATGGAGAACAAACTGATGGTTGGGGGGAGGTGAGGGCAAAATAGATGGAGAGTGGGAGAGACAGGCTTCCAGTTACAGAAGGAATAAGTCACAGGAATAAAAGGTACAGCATAGGGAATATAGCCGATGTTTTTATAATAGCATTGTATGGGGACAGATAGTCACTATGCTTGTAGTTAGCATAGTATAGCATACAGATTGTTGAGTCACTATGCTGTACGCTTAAAACTGTAACATTGTGTGTTAACTATATTCAATTTTTTTATTTTTTTATTTTTTATTTATTTTTTATTTATTATTATTTTTTAAAGATTTTATTATTTATTTGACAGAGATAGAGACAGCCAGCGAGAGAGGGAACACAAGCAGGGGGAGTGGGAGAGGAAGAAGCAGGCTCATAGCGGAGGAGCCTGATGTGGGGCTCGATCCCATAATGCCGGGATCACGCCCTGAGCCGAAGGCAGACGCTTAACCGCTGTGCCACCCAGGCGCCCCTACTCAATTTTTTTTTAAAAGGTGAAATACTAGAAAGATTAAGAATAAAATAAAATTGAGGTGACAAAGACAAAGAACTTACATAATTTTCAGTTAACCAGCAGAGCTACAATTCAAACCCTGGCAGGCTGGCTTGAGTCTGAACAGTTAAAGAGCATTCATTCGGGCTTACCAGAACTGATAGGTGTGGATATTACCAGGCCAAGTGAATTATAAGACACTTTGAACATAAGTAATGTAATAGGGGCTACACTTTTAAGATACTGATACCTGTTCAGGTTCACACCAACTAAACATTTTGCTTTATAATTCTTGAGGATGACATGCTCTGTGATAACATAAGATAAGGCTGGGATAACCTCAGTACACCAAGGGTTTACTAGTCTAACAGAAGTCCTGGCCCTTCTCTGATTCCTTTTTCTTCCACATTCAGCCTTTCTGTTTTTCTATAGATCCTTTCCCTACTCCCCAAATTGATGAGGAGAAATATTTTCACTCAGTATAAAACTTGGAGTTTTTAATTAATAGTGAATTATTGATAGTCTTAGAACATATACACATATATGACATATATGTTATATATATGTGTGTATATACAACTATATATGTCTGTATATATATGAAATAGGTACCTTCAAAGCAGCTCTATAAGTGGTAGTGAATCAGTATCAAATGGCAGGTAGATTAACATACAATGAGAGACTTGAGTATATTCAGAGAAATAGTAGCAATTTTACTAAAGTTTATATTTAAAAAAATTTTTTTAAAAGATTTACCTATTTGAGAGAGAGTATGTATGCAAGTGGGTGGAGGGGCAGTAGGAGAGACTCTCAAGCAGACTCCCCACTGAGTGCAGAGCAGAGGCTGGGCTTGATCTCATGACCCATGAGATCGTGACCTGAGCCAAAATCAGGAGTCAGATGCTTATAAACTGAGCCACTCAGGTGCCCCTACTAAAGCTTTTAAAATTAGAATATTATGACCAGCTAATAAAACGATCTCTGCCAAGTAAATGAATTATGGACACACTTACAGAATATAGTCTTACATAAGGAAAATATTGGAACATCTTGTGCCATCAACTATTGCATTTCAAGCTCTTAAAACTTTACAGAAAGTAATCTCATCGAATACTCTTTAATAATCTATACTCAAGGTTAACTCCAAAAATAGGTAATACTTAGAAAAACTCTTCTCCTTTAAGACCAGAAGCTATTCAGAGGCGTCATCTGTGATGTCCAGGAATGTGGCAGCACACTAAAGACCTATACATTCATCTGAACACTGCATTGACAGCTTCATTAAACATTTCATTCCACATCACTGGCATGCAACTGATTTCCTCTGAGGTTGTAGGATACCATTAGGCTTTGATCAGAAGGAACTTGATCTCCTGCCCAGCTCTACACAGGCTGCTTCTACCCTGTATGTTGGCTCTTCCATGGGAGTTAGAATTGACTGGAGGAACTATTATGCCTGGGAGAGTTCCTAATTTATGCTCTGAGGAGGAAGGAGAATGTTAGCAATATTATTTCATGAGCCACTTGAAATAGGAAGAAATGTCTGTATAAATTGCCACATTACAGGTATGCAACAGTCATGTAGAGCCCAGGTATCTGCTTGGCACTCCAGCTTTAATGGATCCCTTCGCGGCTCTGCCAGGCACCATCACCCACGTCTACCCGGCTCCCTCTTCTTGAGCGGTCTGGTTGCCATGGAGTGTTTTCACATTCTAACTGCTAACTTACTAGCACCTGGAACTCACGGAAGCCATGTGCAGCTGCTCACTTGCCTGGGAGTTGTGTAATGAATGTGGCAACCTTTCTGTGCTTGACTGTGGTCCTGTACAGGAGGAGACATCCTAACCCCTTTTTGTGTTGCATGCTGTTAAACAGGTACATGCTAGTGTGTCTTTATGATCCAGAATCTTACTTATGAAAAGAAAGTAGGGTAAACCTAAGCTTAAGAGGCTTTACTGCATGAGTCCTAAAACACTTTTTGTTTTATCTTTACATATTCTTTCTTAGGAACTTTTAATCTTTCATTTTTGTGTCAAATGGATACAGTTGAGATTACCCACAAATGTAGTCACCGTTTCTGACCTTGCTGTCTCTGATGACTGATATTGACAACCACGATTGATGGTTCATGATGATTATCCATTGTTGCAGCACTTTGAGTATTGGGATACAAGTGCACAACTTCAGTGTGTTGTAATTGGGAATGATAGCAGACATTCTTTGACTTGGCCTGTTGACTATTGTACTTTGTATGGAGATAACACTAGTTTACTTTCTAACATCGGAAATATTGTGAATGTGGTTTTTAAGAGTTCAGATCAGAAAAGAAAACCAGAACCATTACAACACCAACGCCAGCATGACTGAGGCATCACTGAAAAGGAAGGCTAAGTAAACAGTGTTATTCTAATGACAGATGGAAGGACATATATAACTGGGTTAGCGAGATAAATAACAAAAACAGAACATTTGTGATTGGGCATGGTGCAGAAAGGGAGGTGAAAACACATATGGAGACTGAATCTCACAAGTTTTGGATGAGACAGGAAAATGTATCTAAATAAATCAAAAATGTTTTGTCTCTCTCAAAGACACCAATGCTCAGTTGAAAATAGTCTGGCTGGACTAGCTTGGGAATACCCTTGTCATGAACATGCACTATCCTGTCGTTCTGGTCACGCACTGAAACTCAGCGAAGCTACAGGTCCTGATAAAGAAATTGCAACTACAAGGTTCAGTGAGAGAACAAAAGGGAAAATTTTGATCACGGAGAGATTAGTCCCTTACATTATAAATTCCGTCAGATTTTATTTGCTGGTTTCCTTTTTAACATTGGAAATACTATGATCATGTTTTTGTGAGCCTAAGTGTGTGCCCGATTGAAAATATTTTTTTCTCTTAATAGATGGATTAAGCTGATTCACATTTATTTTAGGACTGATGAGTTTATTTTTCAATGAGCTATAATTTAAAATGATGTGCCTTTTGTTATATTTGCTATCTTTATGTATAGGACGCACATTTTCTGTCCTCTTATTTAAAAAAAAGTGGATATTTAGAAAGGTTGAGTGTTTTGTTCTAGGGCTACCCTGGTACTTATATTTCCTTCAATGACTTTAGTTCCCTGTTTAACTTTTACTATCGGCTTTATCAGTTTTTTGGGTAGGGGAGTAGCACCCATTAATAGCAACCTATTGCCTATAAATAAACTTTGTGTTTTCTCTACCTTCTTGTTCCACATTTTAGTTGGATTATTCCTGATGACAAAAATAGATTAACATGAAAGTGGTCAAAGGTATAAAATTCCAGTTACATAAAAAGTCCTGGGGATATAATGTACAGCTTGGCGACTGTAATAATACTGTAATGTCTATTTGCCAGTGGCTAGGAGAATACATAGGTGCGTCCTAGAAGTTCTCATCACAATGAAAAGCAATTTGTAACTGTAAGGTGATGGATGCTAAGTAGCCTTATGATCATTTAGCAATGTGTACAGATACAGAGTCCTTATGTTACATACCTGAAACTAATATATGTCAATTATATGCCAATTAAAAATATATAACATTGATGCAATAGTTTCTGCTTCCCTCATCTCTGCTTTTATGGTTATATTCATATAATTTAAAAAATGGTCACCATACTTTTTTGAAATTTTCACAGTCATAATTTGGTTGGATGAAGCGCCTGGTGTTTTTTTTTTTTAAATTCATTTTTTTTATCTTTTCATTTTTGATTTAAGGTAGATTTTCATATCTTTATTTTTTTTAAAGATTTATTTATTTATTTTAGAGAGCGTGTGAGTATGCTAGGGGAGGGGTAGCAGGAGAGAGAGAGTGGAGTGCGGAGCCTGACATGGGGCTTGATCCCATGCCCCTGAGATTATGACCTGAGTTGAAATCAAGAGTCAGATGCTTAATCAGCTGAGCCACCCAGGCACCCTGCTTTTCATATCTTCAAATGCCTTTTGAAATATTTTAAAATCTGTTGGGGTGTACATTTAAAGTGTTCTTGGGGTTGATGGTGTTAGTATATGGTTATGTGTATAGAAAGTTTCCTCATTTAAGTAGCATACAAATTTTTTAATGATTTTCTGTAACAGACCTCTGTAGACTTTACTTTTCTTGTGTTTCTCTTGAATGATATCCAAATATTGCACGTGATTATTCTTACGTTAATGGCATTATTTTCTGTTAGTCCAGCAAAGAACTCAAAATGTTACAGTGCTTTCTAAATTTCATTTTTTAAGACTTTTAGCTGAAGGATAGCTGACAAATTATATTAGTTTCAGGTGAACAACATAGTGATCTGACAACTCTATAAATTAGGAAATGCTCACCACAACAAGTGTAGTTACCATGTGTCACCGTACAACATTATTACAATATTAGTGACTATATTCCCTGTGCTGTGTTTTTCATCCTTGTGACTTACTCATTTTATAACTGAAAGTTGTACCTTCATGTGGTTTGGTGGTGAAAGAGAAGTGAGTCTCTTTTGACTTGGATGACCCAACATTTTCACGTATTCGTCTTTTTCCTTTTACCACCTGATTCAGAGCACACTTTCCCCTTCCTTTTGTCCTTTTCATCCCCAGAAGTTATACGTTTGGAATACTGTTTTTCTTTTCTTTTTTAATTCTTTTTTAAAGATTTATGTACGCGCGAGAGAGCGAGCGAGAGTGCTCACGTATGGGAGCAGGAAGGGCAGAAGGAGAGGGAGAAGCAGACTCTCTGCTGAGCAGGAAGCCGGACTGAGACTCAACTGGAGGCCTGGAGCTCAATCCCAGGACCCCGGGATCGCGACCTGAGCCGAAGGCAGACGCTTAACCCACTGAGCCACCCAGGTGCCCCATGTTACCTTGTTTTATCATGCTTTTTTTTTCTCCCCTCACAAGTCTTGGATAAGATAGGAAAAGGTATCTGAATAAACCAAAATATTTTTCTCCCACAGAAACAACAATGTTGAGTTGAAAATTAGGGTCCCCGCAGGAACTCGTGAATACTGCGTAATGATGCGTTACCACAGTGTTCCCTTGATTGTTCCATAAATTCAGGGCAGTTACAATTCCTGACGATGAAGGCTGCTCTGTTAAATCATTTACCTCTTGACGTCACATACCTGCAGTGGAGTCCATCTCTTTGTATTATGTATTTATATTATTTTTGAGTATAGTTGACAAACAATGTTGAATTAGTTTCAGAGATACAGTATAGTGATTGAACAAGTTCGTACATTCTGCTGTGCTCACCGCAAGTGTAGCTCCCATCTGTCCCCATACAATGTTATCACAATACCATCGGCTCTATTCCCTGTGCTGTAACTTTTATTCCCATAACTTGTTCCTCCCATAACGTTAAACCTGTGTCTCCCACTCGTCATCACTCATTTCGCTCACCCCTTCACCTCTCCCGTCTGGATATACGTTTTGTCTCTGTATTTATAGGTCTGATTCTGCTTTTTGTTTATTTTTTTTTTCCCTTCATCTCTTTAAATCCTGCCTCTATCCCTTTTTATGGTGATTGGCTCTTTCAGACCATGTGCTCTGAAATCCCTTCCCTGCAGTTTGCTGTGTGATCTGTTATTTTTGCTTCCCCCACCCCCAGTATCTTCAACTGTAGTGTAGATTTGATCTTTCCTGTGGTGGCTTCAACTCAGCCTCAGGCTCCTTAGCCAGTGTCCCTTCTCTGCTTTTGTTGCAGTTTTTTCTGCTTTTGCTTGCCACCAAACTCTGAGACGCTTGGGGATGGGTGGGAGCATATGGTACTGCAACACTGACAGTCTTGTGCTTTTCCTCTTCACAGTAACTTTGCATTCTCTGTCCTAAGGCAATCTTTAGGGTGTGATTTTGCATGGCTTTTTATAGGTGCACAGCCCAGTTGTTAGTCCTGTCGCTGGGAAGAGATTTGGGGAGATGTTTTACTACACAGTCTTCATTGTCTGTAGTTACCCCCAAAGCTTGCTCCCCCCCCCACTCATTTTCTTGGCAATACACATCTTTTTAAAAATTTACTAAGCACCTATACAATGTGTATACAGCTGGCTCTGTTTTGCTCTTTAGTCCCAGTATTCCTCCTTCAACCCAGTGGTGTCCCAAAGATGTAAATGTGAAGGCCACTCTCTTAATCTGGTTTTATAATCCTTGACTGACTTCATGCAAGTCAGAAACTTTCCTAGCTCTTTGTTGCTTAAAGCCATTTAAAATTTAATCTCTTCTGTTGGGCTTTAAAAATACTCTGCTTTTCCAGGTCTTGAAATCTCTGATTTTCTTTTCATTTGTACTTGCTGAATGACCCACTCTTTTTGTTTGGCTCTTTCTTTCTATATGTTGTTACATTCAGCCACTATTAGCAAATGCACACTAGTGCTGGGATTTTAAAATGATTTTTTTCTGGATTTCCTAACTTACTAGTCACATGGATGGCCTCCTCTCTAATGTCATTGAGTTTTGCTATGTGTTTTGCTACTGTAACATGGATTACAACATTTCCATCCTTCATTACCCATTTCCTTGTCATACTGTAAGCCATGGTTCAGCAAATTACTGCCTATGGGCCAAATCTGGCCTTTGGCCTGTTTTTGTAAATAAAGTGGTATTGGAAGACAGCCATATTGACTCATTTATGCATTGTTTTTGCTGAATACAGGGTTGTTGAGTAGTTACAACAGGGACTGTAGAGTCTGCAAAGCCTGAAATATTTATAAGCTGGCCCTTTGTAAAAGAAGTTTAGTCACCTGGGTGCCTGCATGGCACAGTTGGTTAAACGTCCTACTCTGATTTCATCTCAGGGTCTAGGGATCAAGCCCCACATTGGGCTCTGTGCTCGGTGCGGAGTCTGCTTGAGATTCTTTCTCCCTTTCCCTCTGCCCCTCTTACTCGTGCTCTCACCCTCTAAAATAAATAAATATATCTTTTAAAAAGTTTACTAACCATTGTCAATGTTTTGTCATAGAAGAAGAAATACCACTTCAAGGTGCAAATGAATACCACTTCAAAGTGTTATTTGGAGTGAACAAGATAGTCTGTTGTAACTGATGGACTCTGAAATGTCAGCGACTTGACATCGTAACAGTGTATTTTTTTTTCACTAAGAAAAAGTGTAGTGCTAATGGAATTCCTGGGCAGTTCTCCAAATGGTGACTTTGGAATCTAGACTTCTTTGATCATGTGACTGACATTTTGGAACTCTTTGCTACCAGCTGGCCACACAGAGGAAGGAGAAAAGGGAAGAGAATATAATGGATAATTACTCATATTGACATGAGAAACCTACTAACTGCTTTCATTCATATTTTATTGGTCAGGATAATCACATGACCAAGATTATTACAAGAGAGGCTGGGAAATGAGTTTACAGGTATATTCTGTAATGATTCTTAGGTCTTTTTAACAGACAGATGCCCCAGGACAGTTCCTTCACCTCTCTGCTTTCAGTTTTCAGTCTGTTTATGGCCACAGAGGACTTCCTGTACTTTATATTGAGATCATCAATGCCTTGGAATGTTTATTCGGGTAGTGGTTTTAAAATATGTCCACAAATTCCTTGGTTCTTTTTCATTTAGGAGGTGGAGCTTAGTTTTTATCTACTTGATTGTTGCCTGTGTGTATTATTCGAGATATCTCCAATATTTGGACAGTGTCTGATATATAACAGATGTTTCTTGTTGAATCGAAACCAGCAGAGTTTTGCATAATTTATTGGAAAAGCATACTGCCACAGAAATAAATTGATAAATACCGTACTCAAAGGGAGCTTCACATAGATGCGGATGCAAAACTAAGACTATTCTGCAAATGGTAATAGATGACCGGAAACAAAGAAAACAGGAAAATTTACAATGTAAGGAACAAGATGGTCGTGCACAAAAGAGGGGGATTGGATAAAGAGGCATTTAGAAGCAAGAGGCAAAGTGATGGCTTCTTTTTAATGCTGAATAAAGAATCTCACCAGACTCCTAGAGAGAAACTAAATATCAACCTCGGAGTGCATTCATAACATGTTGCATATATTACTATTGAATGAAATTGTTTTCTTTCTGTGACTCCAAGTTGAAAAACACAAGTGTTGTTGATGTTTGTGTTAAACATAAAGCAGAATTTAGTAATAAGCGTCAGGTGGTGTGTAAATAAGATCAGGGCTATTTTACTTAAAGTGGTCAGGAAAGCCTTCTTTAATAAAAACATTTTTGAGTTGATTTCAGCAAGAAACAAGGGACTAAGTTTTGTGGATACTGGAAGAGAGAGTATTCTAGGCAGAGGGAAGAATAGGGGCAAAGATCCTGAGGTAGGATCCTGTTCCTCATGTTTGAGGAAGAGTAAGACATCTGGAATAATGGATAATCAAGGAGAGATTGATAATAAATTAGGTCCAAGGCAAGGCATAGGTTATCCATTGTAAGCCATGGTAAACATTTTTAACTGTCAGTGAGATAGGAAATTAAAACAAAAACAAAACAAAACAGGGTTTTGAGCAGACCAGGGGAAATATTTGGCTTATGTTTTTCAAATATATTTGGGCAGTTTTGTGAAGACTATGGGAGGGCATTAGGATTGTCCCATGATAATCTACACATGAGCTGATAGTGTCTCCTAGGGAAATTGTAGTGGAGCGGGAAGGAAGTTGTTGGATTTTTCTTTGCTGTCTTAGAGCTAGATTGTAGGGGCACCTGGGTGACTCAGTCGTTAAGTGTCTACCTTTGGGTCAGAGCATGATTCCAGAGTCCTAGGATCGAGCCCCACATCGGGCTCCTCCACTGGGAGCCTGCTTCTTCCTCTCCCACTCCCCCTGCCTGTGTTCCCTCTCTTGCTGGCTGTGTCTTTCTCTGTCAAATAAATAAATAAAATCTTAAAAAAAAAACCTAAATTTTATATGAGGATATGGTGTCTTATTCTAAAACACAGAGCTCATAGGTAAACCTGTAGTACCAATTGAGTGTCAGTTCTGCAAGAACATGCAACCCAGCACTTAGAATAGTTCCTGTATTATATGAACTCTTGACGAAATACGTGTGGAATAAATAAATGAATGAATAACTTAAATAATGGATGGGTCATTACCACATATCTTTGTTGGAATCAGTTACATTACAGTTATATCCTAGGCTAGTTCCAACTAAAATTACTAAACTATATTTATCTGCATTTCACAATTTAGCATTTCTTTGCGCCATGTTGACCATGTTCCTCATAATGTTAAAATGCACTTTGTTACAGTGTACTTTTGAATTTTATATAAGTACTTGTTCACTACCTCACTAGATCTTATAAGCAAAATAATGTTATATCTCCTGAGGGATTCTGTTGCAAGGACACTGTGATATGAGTCATATGCAAGGTTTCCCTTTTCACATTGGCTCATAGAAAACTCATGGCTGATCCCTTGAAATGATTCTAGAAACAAGCCAAAGTATAAATCAGTATGCAAAACTATTAATACTTATGACTGCTTACTTAAAAGACCACCTTTTATGTAATGAGAATAAATCCTACTTAACGGAAATAATGTTTCCATAAAAATTTATATTCCTTTTCACTTCCAAAGCAGCTCCAACACTGAAAAAGTTTTACTTTTTGTATGTGTTAAGCTGATTAATTTGTATCATTTTCATCATTGCTGATGGTTCTGAGTATTTGTAGAGAGATAATTATACTTTGCATTGATTCCATACCTTTTAAAAGTTTTGAAAACAATTTTGTAAAACCAATACGAGGTCAAATCATACACAATTATTTTAGGTGCAGAATGGTGAAATACTGGAAATTTCGTGTAGTTCAACTGAATATTTCTCTTTGTTCTGGTAATTGAATCATGCCTCGTTGCATCCATGTAGTCTGAAATTTGAGGCTTGTTTCAAGGAGAGAGCAACTTGAAGCAACTTGTTGTATGGTCTAGCTCAACCTTTATCCTACCCTTCAGAGACCATAAGATTACAGGAGCTCTGTTAGAGTTGGAGTGATCCTGGGACTTTAATTAATCTAGAGTCAGGCAGACAAAACTGAGGAATTAGCATTATAGTAATTATATCCCCTCAATTTCTATTGACTTCTGTGTAAAATGAGATTAATTTTCTGCCAGGCAGGACTGACCTTGTTCTGATTTATGATGTAGCAATGCTCTTTGCTAAGGGAAATGTTACATTCAAATCAAAATATCCATAGTAAACAATGGTACCAGTAAAAAATAATCTCAACCGAAGTCAAAACACTTAATGCATAGAAAATGTACTCTTTTTTTAAATTCCTGGAACACTTTGTAGTGCTTAACAAGATCATTTTTGTCAATATAAGGCTAAGTATTGCATTCTTTCAAATTTTGTAAGTTGACAGTTCCTTGGGATGTGTAGATTTCTATTTGGTAAATATAGTCTCTGAGCCATGAAATAAACATAAAAGAAAACAAAAAGAACTACATAACAAGTGCTAAAAGCTATAAGAAAGTTGTGCTAAAACATACAACCATATTCTTTGATATCTATAGTTTATATTTTACCAATTTATCTTTTTATGGTTTTGGGAGTAGAAGGCATATCACATAGTAGTAGCAATTAATCAGTATTGATTTTACAAATAAAACGCCATTGAAAGCTAAGCATTGGGAGAGTTTACTTTAGGTATATGGTCAGCTATGATGGAGAAATTATAAACCAAGACAAAGTGGTTATATTTGCTACATATTTGCCACATCCTGTCGTAAAGATAAGAATTGAACTGACTTGCAAGGCATGGGGACGATTTCATAAAAGGCTGTGAGTTGGCTTTTAAGAAAAGCACCTTCTATATTCATATTATTATTTTTACAGTGCCTGCAGAAACTAATAAAATTGGGCTTATCTTGCTATCTACGCTTCCATCACTGACGGGAGAAAATGGCAGGGAAATTGATCCTATTGATTTGAAGATTTTCAGCATTCTTCTCAACCTCCTTGAAAATTGAGGTGTAAAAACATCTAAGTTAGTGTCTGCCTTTTGTTATTAGTGCTGAAATCCTAATTTAATTTAAAGGATGATTGGTCTACTCTTTATCAGAGTTAATTTTAAATTCTACTTCCATAACTCATTGTCGTGGTTAAGGCTTTCTATTTGTTTCTTCCTCTGAAGTAGACTGATCTGTTACATGTCGCCCCTCCCTTCTCTGATGAATATGATGGATACTTGCAACTTTTTAGATTGTTCTTTATTTTCCTATAATTTCATGCCAACTGTGGATTTTAAATATTATATATATTTAAATAAAGCCTTTTGGAGCAGATGCCGAGTACAGTCTGGCTTAGTCCATGGCACATTTCCAATCAGATTATAAGTTTCCACAAACACAGGCCTCAGCACAAGCTGAAAACTTAACGTGAATATGATGGCAGTGGAATTTAAACAGTAAAGGCTGAGCGATTGATTTCCATTGCCCCATAAGAGGAAGGATCATGATCTGAATGCTGTACAGACTCAATCAAATACCGGAAGCCATCGTGCATCCAACCTAAGGGCCTTCCTGCAGGTAGCTAAGAAAGGTCTCTTCAGTTTTTTACCACTCAAGACCTGCCTGAATAAATGATATTTAAGCCATCCCCTCATGAGAATCTCATAGAAATTAATATATAAAATCCATAAATGAGTATAAACTTCTTTGGAAAGTTTAAGCTTATCAGACATGGGAAGACGGTACAGTATAAAAATGGTGCCTTGCGAAAATGTCTTTTGCATATCTCTGTCCCTTTTGCTAGATTCCTCTAACTCCATTTCCCAGCATTCTTTGTCCCTCAACTTCTACATACGTGATGGACTTCCATAAGCAGATGCTCCCTTTGAGACTTGAAAATCCAAAATGAAAATAGTGTGCACTGCTCGTGAAGACATATGCTATTTCCACAGCAGGCATTCTGGAGTTTGCTCCCTGACTTTGAAAATGTCCAGCAGTAGCTAGCTTCAGTATAATCCTTTTGAATTGAGAATAGGCAGAGGAATATGCATTGAAGAAAACTTTGCTAGCTACTTGGCGTGTCAGGGTTTCAGCCCCCTATTTTGCATACCTAGCTCTCATAAGCATCTTCTGTTTTATAACACATTTTTCATTTTACATATTTAAAAATAGGTTACTAAGAGATTTCTAGAAAAATTGGTGTGAAAGTGATTTAAAAAGAAACCCGTAAGCTCAGAAATAATCCAAAAACGTGGCAGCAACTTCATTATGGCTTCTTAGTGAATAGTTTCAGCAAGTATAAATTAGCTAAGAGAACTCTAGCATGTTGGTCCTGGACCTCTGTAAGTTAGACTGAAGACAGGGTGAGGGAAGTGACATGGGGATGGTTATGAGGAAATGTCACAGAATAGAAAAGAAATGAAAATCCCAGAAAATCATCCTAGGATCCCCAGATTTGAAGGAGTGAAGGCTAGAGATAATGATGAACAATAGGAAAGATGGCTATCAGAGATGAAGCCCATTTCATTGCTGTGGGGCAGATGGTTCAAAGACTATAGCAGCAGGGATGTAAACAAATGTATACCGTCAGAGATACGGTTACAGGCTCCACAGAATACAGTGTGGGGTGGGCAGTGGAGAGTCCACTACTAAGAAATCCTTTCCATCTGTGGTTTCACAGCCAGAGATTTCTCTACATGCACTGAAAAAAAATAAATGCAGATAAGCCCCGATGTTGTTTGAATTTTTATGATCAGAGTGCCTTAAAAAAAATGGAAGTTTTATGTTAACATATGAGATAACCTTCTGTTGAGAGAAATATTGATTCAATAGGCAGAAATTATAGGAAAGTCTAGAAATATCCATGCTATATATGTGCAGAATGAATATACAAAACCAGATATGGGAAGTATAGCATTTTGAGAAATGGATTTAAGAAATAGAAGTAAACACCTATAGAAACAATATTCTCCCAAGAATGTGTCTGGTCTCTACTGTTTCTCTAAATGGATCAGAGGCCAAGTAGCTGAACTCATGGTACAAAGCTGCATACCAAGACCCATAGGAACATTTCCAGGAGCCTGTGGCCCGTGTCGTATCTATAGTGGAAGGAATTAATAAGTACTGTTACTATTATGCCATCTTACCACCTACTTCTCTGTAAATGTGGATGAGATCAATAAAACAAAGAGAATAATGACAGAGGATTAATTTTTCCTGAGGGAAATGGACACATGGGAAAGCAGGACCATTGGACTAAGAATGCACAATGAATTGTGAGGGCATATAATTGATCAAAAGATTAAATATGCCTCCAACTAAGAGGAGTGCATAGTTGTAACAGAATTAAAAATTAATAAGGCATTTTGCTTCTGAGAAGATGCAGTAGATGTTCTTTCCCTTAGTCTTCCAGCTAATTACAATGAAAACCCCTGGTCATTATATGTAAGACAAACTTAGAAAAGAATGAAGGGTGGAAAGAAGTCAGACAGGCTAAGAACATTGGGCCCAAGAAGCAACACAATGAAGGTGTGTATCAGTGGAGGCCTTGTGTGGAGCTGAGACTCCCTCCAGAGACAGACAGGGATTGCAGTGGCACTCATAGCAATTGCCCTCCTCAGTGTTTGTCCCAGAGAAATAAAAGTTTATGTTGACATAAAACACATGCATGAATGTTTATAGCCACTTGATTTGTGATAGCCCCAAACTAGAAACCAGACAAACGTCCCTTATTGGTTGAATGGTTAAACAAGCTGTGGTATATCCATACCATGAAATATTACTAAGCAATAAACAGGAACAAACTATTGATATATGCAACATCCTAGATAAATCTCCAGAGAATTATACCAATGGGGGAAAAAGCCATTGTGAAAAGGTTAAAGATCGTATACTTATATAATGTTCTTGAAATGAGAAGCTCAGAGAATTGGAAGATAAATTAGTTGTTGCCAGGGGTAAGAAGAGGCTGAGGGGAGAAGGGAAGTATATATGACAATAAAAGACAATGTAAGAGACCTTTGTGGTGATGGAAATGTTCTGTATCTTGACTATCTTGTCAATACCTTGACTGCTGTAGCATAGGAAACCAAACAGATGAGACAGATTAGAAAAGAAGGACCATACAGCTCTGGAAAGAACCTGAGACTTAAAAATTAAAGTCAGATATCAGGGGCGCCTGGGTGGCACAGCGGTTAAGCGTCTGCCTTCGGCTCAGGGCGTGATCCCGGCGTTACGGGATCGAGCCCCACGTCAGGCTCCTCTGCTGGGAGCCTGCTTCTTCCTCTCCCACTCCCCCTGCTTGTGTTCCCTCTCTCACTGACTGTCTCTATCTCTGTCAAATAAATAAATAAAATCTTTACAAAAAAATAAAAATAAAATAAAGTCAGATATCAGAAAGAATGGACTCTGACAGGAAATATCTAAGATATGCTGAGTTTTATTTTTATTCCATTTTTTTTCAAATTTTTATTTGAATTCCAGTTACTTAACATACAGTGTGATATTAGTTTCAGGTGTACGATATAGTGATTCAACACTTCAGTACAACACCGGGTGCTCAGCACAAGTGCACTATGTATTCCTCATCACCTATTTCACCCATTCCCAGCCCACTTCCCCTCTGGAAAACTACCAGTTTATTCTCTATAGTTAAGAGCCTGTTTCTTGGTTTGTCTCCTTTTCCCCTACTTTGTCTCCTTTTCCCCTACTTTGCTTACTTGTTTGTTTATTAAATTCCACATATGAGTGAAATCATATGGCATTTGTCTTTCTCTGACATGTTTTGCTTAGCATAATACTCTGTAGCTCCATCCATGTCATTGCAAATGGCAAGATTTCATTCTTTTTTATGGCTGAGTAATATTCAGTTGTAGATAAATATATCACAACTTCTTTACCCATTCATCAACTGATGGACGCTTGAGGTGCTTCCATAATTTGCCTATTGTTGATAACGCTGCTGTAAACATCAGGGTGCATGTATTTTGTATGCTTTGGGTATTTTTGTATTCTTTGGGTATATAACTAGTAGTGAAATTGCTGGATCATGGGGTAGCTCCATTTTTAACTTTTGGAGGACCCTCCAGACTGTTTCCCAGAGTGGTTGCACCAGCTTGCATTCCCACCAATAGTGAAAGAGTGTTCCTTTTTCTCCACATTCTCATCAACACTTGTTTCCTGTGTTGTTGATTTTAGCCATTCTGACAGTTGTGAGATGATACCTCATTATAGCTTTGATTTGCATTTCCCTGACGATCTTTTCATGTGTCTGTTGGCCACAAAGATGCCTTCTTTGGAGAAATGACTGTTGATTTCTTTGGTCTATTTTTTAATGGGATTATTTGTTTTTTGGGTGTTGTGTTGTATAAGTTCTCTATATATTTTGGGTACTAACCCTTTATCAGATATGTCAATTGCAAATGTCTTCTCCTATTCCATAGGTTGCCTTTTAGTTTTGTTAACTGTTTCCTCTACTGTGCAGAAGCTTTTTATTTTGACGTAGTCTCAACAGTTTATTTTTGTTTTTGTTTTCTCTTGCCCCAGGAGACATAGCTAGGAAGAAGTAGCTATAGCTGATGTCAAAAATGTTACTGCCTTTGTTATTTTCTAGGATTTTTATGGTTTCAGGTCTCACATTTAGGTCTTTAATTCATTTTGAATTTATTTTGTGTTTGGTATAAGAAAGTGGTCCAGTTTGGTTCTTTTGCATGTTGCCCTCCAGTTTTCCCAACATCATCTGTTGAAGAAACATTCCTTATCTTAGTGGATATTCTTTACTGCTTTCTAGAAGATTGGTTGACCATATAGTTGTGGGTTCATTTCCAGGTTTTCTATTCTATTCTCTTGATCTATGTGCCTAGTTTTGTGCCCATACCATACTATCTTGATCACTACAGCTTTGTAATATAACTCCAAGTCCAGAATTGTGATGACTCCAGTTTTAGTTTTCTTCTTCAATGTTACTTTGACTATTAGGGGTCTTCTGTGTTTCCATACAAATTTCAGGATTGTTCGTTCTAGCTCTGTGAAAAATGCTGTTGGTATTTTGATAGAGATTGCATTAAATGTGTAGATCGTTTTGGGTAGTATAGACATTTTAACAATATTCTTCCAGTCCATGAGCATGTAATGTTTTTCCATATCTTTGTATCCTCTTCAGTTTCTTTCATCAGTGTTTTATTGTTTTCAGAGTACATATCTTTTACCTCTTTGGTCAGGTTTATTCCTAGGTATCTTATGGTTTTTGGTACAACTGTAAATGGTATTGATTCCTTAATTTCTCTTTTGCTGCTTCATCATTGATGTATAGAAATAAAACAGATATGTGTACATTGATTTGATATCCTGCAACTTCACTGAACTCGTTTATTCTAGCTGTTTTTTAGTAGAGTTTTGGGGTTTCCTATATGCAGTAAGATACATTGAGTTTTAGTTAAAGCACAAATCCCTATTGTCCAGGTAAGTGGGACTTCAAATTATGGGAATGAAATATTGAGAAAAATACATGGAGCTGAAATAAACATTAGTGGCATGCCATATGAAGTTAGTTTTCTTTTTCTATTCAAAGTATGGTCCATAGACAAGCAACCTTGGCATTTCCAGGTACCTCTTGAGAATGAGGACTCTCAGGCTGCACCTAAGATCTGATGATACATGTACACATAGGCTGATAAGCAGTAATCTAATTAGTTCTAATTAGTTAGAGGGAAGATCTGGAGGGCTTTTGTGCTAGACAAAAATGATGACAAGATGAGAAGGAATATAATTATGAATGAAATATTGAGAGTTAAAGTATTACTTGTTGGGGAAAGCTTCTTTCTGTTGTTTTCAAGTCAATTTAGCTAATAAATAGTAATTAATTGCATATTCATATTTTCCACTATTCAATATCACTTCAGATGTTGGGTTCTTTCAGCAGGAAATTAGAACAAGTTACAAGCACCTTTCAGGTTGTCAGCACCCATCATTAGAAAATACTCCATATTGGAATATATTCTAATTTTTTTGAACATCAAAGAAATTGAAAGATGTCATCATGAATATTGAAGCAAAAAAAAAAGAGGTATTTTATTTACCAGAGGCAAAATTAGATTACCATTAATCTTCTCCAAAGCAATAATTGGTTAGGTAAGTTACAAGAAATAGAGGAGGCCCTGTCTAATGGCCTGGATGCCAAATATATCCCTCCCTGCCCCAGCATGTTGCAGAAGCTCTGTCTCCTGATGTTCAAGGTCGGCTACCCCTGCTTAAATAGCGACTCCTTTCTTTGACTTCTTGTATTGCATGAGTAGACTAAAGTGGCCAGGCAGTGGGCAAAGCTTAAAATTTAATGTAATATTTACAAAAATTCTGGTAGAAGCAATTTTCCTTTTGGGAACAAGAGACAGAAAGCACAAATTCTTCAAGTGATACATAGTGAATGATTATAAGCAGGACACTCCTACTTCTAAACTTTGGTTTCAAGAACCATGTATTCTATCTCTTAGGAGCACCATGTAGGTAGAATAATAGTTTTGACTTAGAGCAGAGATTGCATCCTGATGGGTGATGACCTAAGGAGGTTAGTGAAGATCACAGGCGGTATATCTCACTTGTTCTTTCAGCTGCAACTTCAACAGGCAGTTCCATCCTTCTAACAAGCCAGCATCTTCTGGTGGTAGAATATGTGATGGCACAAGTGTATCCCATGATCTGCACATTTTTAAATTTAAATTGAGTGCCCTATGTTTGATGTATGATATGTCAGGTTCATGGAAAAAACACTCCGTATGCCCTTGGATAGAGGTACTAGCTGAGAGGCTGTATGTATAGGAATGTTGAATTCATACCCCAAATCTTTTTTGAGTGAAGAAGAAGCAGTGTTTATTCCATTAGAGAATAAGTCCTATGTAATCAACAACCACTCTCAAAGGATGATACCACCTTATGGGGGCTCTGTACCTGGCAAGTTGAACTTCTATCATTAGCAGCAGGTGGATTAGCTGTGGCAGATGGGCCCATGCTGGTTCTTACTGGCTACATCTTAGGTATCTACAGTGTAATCTCAAATCCAGAGAATTGACATTGGCATGGGTGTCTATGTAGTTTTATGTAATGTTATCACATGTGTAGATCCATGTGACCACTGCTGAAATCACAATATAGAATTCTGTGACCACAATGATCTTTGTCATGCCACCTCTCTGTAACCACACCGACATCCTTCTAAAAACCATTCATAACCCTTGGAATCACTAATATGTTCTCCATTCTATACTTATGTTATTTTGAGATTATTATGTAAAATAATCCTACAGTATGTGGCCTTTTGATTCTATTTAAATAGTATGTCACCAATAAAGGATGTTGGGTGAAGTTTACACAGGATCTTTCTGTACTGTTTTTGCAACTTCCTGTTATTCTAAATTATTTCAAAAAATATTACATTAACACTGTGCTAATAAGAATACTTTCTATTCTTGAAAAACATATAAATAAGCTCAGTGTCTGAAGCCTTGTTTCCCATTATAATTTTAACTAAATAATGATCTTGTCAGGCATACTTGGAAACAGAGATTGAATAGAATTTTTAGAAATTAAATTACAATGCAAGAATAAATGGAAAGAAGTTCAAGACTTTTGTCTTAATTTTCTTAATTGATTTCTAAAAACCAGTAGGTAAGAGTGATTTAAAAATGGAATGGAGCTATAAATAGAAAAATGTTTAAAATGTTTCATATTTGGCCCTGTAGAACAAAACTATATATATACTAATGCATAGTATAGGTTCTCTGTGAATTTTTCTAAATTATATGAAAAACAGAGACATCTGTATTGGTAAAACACACCCAGCAAGTATAATATATAAAATGTATGTGAAAGAAAACCCAGATTCATTTAAAAACTAAATGTTGGCTTTCCAAATTATTCTGTTGAATTGTTTTGATAAATCTTTTAATGGTATACATTTAATTACTTGTGATTTCCTTCGGTAGTTTTTTTTAAGGCAGAAAGGGAAAGGACTGGGAAACCAGACTGTACTGTTGTTTTAAAAATAAAAATCAAAAGCAACCACAAAAATGCTATGCTGTGTATTACAGAATTTAGTTTTACATTTACTTTTTTTGAATTTTCAGGATCTCTTTCTTGAGTTTACTTGTTCTGATGTCTAAGTCCTTGTACATTTTGTGCAAACAAATGGCAAATGTCCAAGCAGTGTTGTTCCTTTGAGAAAACTTGTAGACACATGAACAGTAATAGCAGGAAACAACATTTCTAACATTTTTCTACAATCTAATGGATCTATCTCGCACATCCTCTTTGGACAGCACTTATTACTTTTATAGTATGATTTATCATTTGCTCCTAGTTTTACTTCCTACCTATTTATTTAGATGATAACAAAAAACATGACATGGATCTTTATGCTTATAATTTTGAAATAAAAATCCATTTTCTATAGATGTGATACAGTTTCACAGTGTAACTGGTGTAGATATAAAAATGATACAAAAATGAAACACATATGCAGCTGATAAATCACTAAATTCTATCTCTGAAACTAATAATACACTATATGTTAACGAACTTGAATTTAAGTAAAATCTCAAAAAAAAATGAAACACATAATTTGGGCATTTAGATCAATTTTATATTCAGAATCAAACACTATCACTGAGCAAATAACAAAGATTGCCTTTGTATTAAGTACTCCACCTAATCTATTTAAAATAATCATTGTAGTAGTTATTCGAGGTAAATATCACTAGAATCTGATTTCACACATATAAAGAAACTAGGACTGAGAGAGGAGAAATAGTTTTTAAGTATCTTATACATGAGAAGCAAAGCAACTTTTTGAACAAGTTTTCTTGACTCTTGAAATGTATTTGATTGCATGTTTATGTAAACCTCTAATTTCTTTATTTTGCATGACATAATTGCACCGATGCAATGAGACTGATTTGCGGCTGCAGTTTATGGAAATCAGACTACATACTTTATATTTAAACCACCAGCTGGAGAAAATTGAAAAATAAATATACCTCTTTATTTTTATTTTTTAATATGACATAGTCGCAGAAGGCATTCAATAGGAATATATGTCTATCTTTGTCTATGTATCTCTACATCTGTATCTGTTTGCAAATTAATGTGAATTTCTTGGAGTCTAGAATTAGTCCCATATCTGTTTTCAAGGAAATTGGTGAGCTGGTCTTATTTAGGATTGGTCTGTGAAAAAATCAACAGTAGGCATCACCATTCAGCTTTTAGACCAGATAACAATTGCTCTAATATCCCATTCATAGGCTCCCTTTTGGACCTTTCTGCATTTCATTTGATCTCTTACTCTTAGCAGTCTTGCTTAATTTTTTCTATGTTAAATCTCTTTAATCTACATATATATATTTTAGTTTTCAATCAAACTTGAATCTTATGAAATTCAATAATGCACTCTGGTCAAGAAATATAACTAACAAAAATGGCTTGAAAGTGCTTAAAATGAAGTAGACAGACTTTTTCAACATTAATTAAATACTATTAACAATAGATAAGAAATAGAAATGCAACAGGAAAAATTAAATTCTTTGAGCAAGGACTGATGAAAAGATGATGTCAAGTAGAGAATGTGGAATTTTATATCTGTCTATATACACATACAGAGATGGAACACATAAAATGACTTAAGTTGAACACAGGCAATTCTCATTTATTTCAAATGTGAATGGGTGGCTAGTGTGAGAAGAAAGAAATAGTAAAGATAAATAAAAGAAGTAACAGAAGTATGACAACATAAAGTAATTCCTCTGTATTTTAAAGTATAGGTAAAGAAACTTTTGTGGTTTTTTTTAATTTTATTTTTGTTTCATTGCAAAATGGGCAAAACGCTTTTGGTGTCATAAAGATCCTTGAGATAACTTTTGCTAAAAGAGGATATTGAGAAACTGAGAGCACAGGAGAAATTTTGACAATTTTACGGGGATTAGTGGACAAAAACCGATGATCCATGTCCACTCATGATAAGGATATGTGATTCAATACTGACATAGTTGGTTGTTTTCCTAAAAGAATACACCACAAAAATAAGGGAATTGGAAATATATTGGTCCTAAAATCCCAATTTCCAAACATCTCAAAAACTTTAAAGTGATTTGCCACTAGATACCACCTAAAAGCAAATTTAAATCCTGTTATAAGAAGTTAACATCATCTCAACCTTCAGATCATTTTGATGTTTTTACAATGTCCAGAAATCCATTAAAAAAATCTGATACACTAAATACATGATGGCATATTCATAAAATATGATATTACTGACCTGTAAAAAAACTAATGGTGGGGCGCCTGGGTGGCACAGCGGTTAAGTGTCTGCCTTTGACTCAGGGCGTGATCCCAGCATTCTGGGATCGAGCCCCACATCAGGCTCTTCCACTATGAGCCTGTTTCTTCCTCTCCCGCTCCCCCTGCTTGTGTTCCCTCTCTCGCTGGCTGTCTCTATCTCTGCCTAATAAATAAAAAAAAATCTTTAAAAAAAACCCTAATGGTTCACGCAACAACGTGGATAAATCTCACAGGCAGAATATTGAGTTTAAAAATAAAACAGACTATGGGTATGTTTCTATGTCTATGAAGTTGAAAATAGCCAAGTAAGTAGGGGTAAAAAAGGTCAAAATGGTGGCAACATAGAAACGAGGGTGTCGACCAATGAAGAAGCTAATGTTTGAAGTTTCTTCCACTGTCCTGGATAAGGTCACATGCTGAATGTATTAGAAATGGGTTCTAGGGCACCTGGGTGGCTCAGTCCTTTAAGCCTCTGGCTCTCCATTTCTGCTCGGGTCATGATCTCAGGGTCGTGAGTCTGAGCTCCACCTTGGGCTCTGCTTTCAGTGGGGAGTCTGCTAGAGATATTCTCTCTCTCTCTCTCTCTGCCCCTCTCCCCCAGCTCGCACACATGTGCACGCTCTCTCTTAAAGAAATAATGGGTCCTAATTTCTAAAGTGACAGTAAAAGATTAGTTCAAGGAATGCTAGGAGAAAGAGGGAAATGACAAAAATGGCAAAAGAGGAGATATTAATACAGAGTAAGCTGAACACAGGGCCAAAGACAGTTGAAGCAAACTCTAATAATGAGTTGCAATGAAATTAGTATAGAAATGAAATAAAAAGTTAACTAAAAAACCTCTTGATATTTGAAAATTGAGCAATATACTTAATTCATGTAAGAAACAAATTTAAAGGGCAAAAATAGCAAATACAATCTCAAAGAAGAAGAAAAAATGAAAGGACTTATTCTAATGTATATCAAGAATTATTATGGTGCCACAGTATTGAAATCCCTGTTTTAGGTGCTAGGATATGCAACAAGACAAATACGGTGTCTGGGTAGACCTCCACAGATAGTGACACTGGATTTATGTAGAAAATGGTTATAAAAGGGGACATTGCAGAGAAATGGAGAAAGAGCAATTTACCAATCTGTATCATATCAATTGGATATTTTAAGAGATTAAAAAATATTAAGACCTCCAGTGGGAGAAGAGAGTAATAACTTTGTGCAAGCTACACATGTATGAGTTCCACAGAGAGAAGTCATACAGATCAGTAAGAGGATACAGAATCATCACACACATACCAGAAAATACATAGAACATTAAAAAAACCTGAGATATTATAGAAATACTAATATTGATCAGAGCAGCATTTTGGAAACATTCCAAATGTTCAACAGCAAATGGGTAAATACACTGTAACATCATTACACAAATACTGTGCAGTAATTCAAAAGAAACATAAAACATCCTCAACAAAGGAATAAATCTCACAAAGATAATCTTGAGATACAAAACACAGACACAGAAGAATTTGTATGTGTTGTTGATTTAGAAAGTTCAAAAACGGCAAAGTAAATATTGTTAAAATGGAGAATAGTGGCTGCTTCTGGGGAAGGGGTGACAATGGATGGGAAGAAAAATGGGCTCTTCTGAAATGTTGTAAAGTTCTATTGCATAAAATCCCTTTGTGGTCATTTGTTTTGCTTCACACTTGAGATCGTGTACTTTTCTGTATTTATGTTTCACACTAGTATGAGTGAATTTAAAATCCTACACAAAATAGAAATATTAAAACGTAAAACTAAAACAATCAAGTACACTCACAAGTAAGGTAATACAAACTAAACAACATCGACAGGTCATTTTCTTCACCTATTACATTGAAAACAAATACTTGGGCAATGCCTAATATGGGCCAGAACATGTTGGGTCAACAGGCTATTAAGATATCATTGGAATATGAATTTATGCAACTTATTTGGAAAATTATTTAGCAACACGCACCGAATTAAAAATGTCTCAAAGTTGGATCAGACTCTCTACCTCTAGGAATTTTTTCCCACAGAAACACTCCCAAACTTCTATAGAGTGCTATGCACACTGCATCATTGTTTTAAAAATAAAGGACTGAAATCAACTTCAGTGAGTTCAAAGGTAACAAGAATAAGACATTTTGGCTAAATGCCCTAGGTCTCTTTAAAACTGGAGGCTTCCTCTGTTATCTGAAAGTAGAGCGTTGCTATGATGCCTTTTGTACGTTGAAATGATATAAGGTGAAGAAGGGATTATCATTAATTTATATAGAAACACTTGGAGAGTTCTTCTTCAAGACCCCTTGAAATAACCTCTCTTAGGCTCTTCTGATACCTTAGGGCACATCTTGCTAACAAATGCACAAAATAAATCGAGCTAAAGCATAGATGCTCACAGAGTTCAGAGCTACGGTAGCTGGATGTCCAGATGCTCAGTGTGGTTCCTGGGGAAGGAGGCGGGGCTGGGGGGGTCACTCCCCCTACTCAGGGTGCGTGATGCCTCTGTAATGGCTCTCTGCAAAACAAATGCTGAACATTATTTTTATTTTTGTCTTTTTCTGTAATAGTAAAAATCCAATTCACATTTCTTTCAATTAGTGAAAACAGGTACTAGTGTAGGTCTTTGATAAAAGCAAAGTGGTGAAACATGAACTTAAGAAAAGTGGGGGATTAGGAGTCGGGTTAAGATGGCGGAGGAGTAGGGGACCCCTTTTTCAGCCGGTCCCCTGAGTTGAGCTGGATAGGTACNTAGGTCTTTGATAAAAGCAAAGTGGTGAAACATGAACTTAAGAAAAGTGGGGGATTAACACTGAGCTTAGATCCCTACTTACAGATACGGAAATGTTACCAAGCATATATGTGTATCTTACACTCGCATACATGTACACAGAGAGAAAGAAAAAAGGAGGGGGTAGAAGTGGGAGAGAAGAGAACGGAGAGAAGTGGGGAGGCCTAAACGGGGGAGGAAGGCGATGAGAGGAGGGAAAGAGGGCTTTTTTTCTGAAGATATAAATATCAAAAGAACACAGAAGAAAAAAAAATGGTTGCCTCCTGGTGCACCTGGTTCAAGCGTCCGACTCTTGGTTTAGCTCTCATCTCAGGGTCATGAGATCTAGCCCCACGTCAGACTCCACACTCCACATGGAGTCTGCTTGAGATTTTCTTTCTCTCCTCCCTCTGCTCCTCCCCTGGCTTGCTCACTGTCTCTGAATAAATGGTTGTCTCTTAGGTGGATTATTACAGTGTTGTAAGAGGAAGAAGACTCATTTTATTTTTTATCATCTATACTCCTAATACATATGACTATTTTACCTGCAGGACTGTACTGTTTTTATATTTAAAAATCAATTTCAAAAGCACTCAATCTCCCTCAGTCTTTCAGTGTTTGAGATGATTTAATAATTATTTATGAGAAAAGTATATATTTGTACTTAGCCATTTTTCCTCATGAGTTTTTGACTCCTCATGAAAATACAAATGAGAAAGTCTCAGAATGCATATTAAGAATAATTTCAACTATAAGTCTGCTGGAAAAAATAAAGTGTATCACAGTATAATGGTGGTTATATTTTTATTATGGAAGATTTATGCTTTTAATGTTTTCCATATTATATAATGCAAACTCATGTAATTGTTATATTTTATAAAATAAAGTACTCCATATCTACAAAGAAAAAGGAACTAAAAGTCTTCATTTGACTTGTTTTCAGAACGTTTATCTTGTCATGCAGTTTAAGGCCTGTGTACAGGACCTTTAGCAATCTGTGTAGATCGGTTGATCATCAGGTAAATAATAGTAACATATTGTTCAATTTCAAACTATTATTTACATACGTTGTCTAATCATATATATTCAAGATGATGAGCTAATATTTAGCCAGAATTTATTGTCTTTAAATTTAAAAGTCATTCATTTGGTAGAATAAATAAACGCATATTCTGTATTTTCCGGCATGTTCTTTGTCATTTCTACTAATACCATTGCATTTTCAGGGATATAGTTTAGAGACATCTTAGCAAATGTAAGATTTGTAATAAATTGGAAACAGTAATATCTTCCTGAATGTTTAGGGTTTTACTTATACTCTCATAAGAATTTGTGGAATTAAGGTGGAAATGTCAGTTACTATTTTGGTATTAGCACAGTAAGTTGAGATATATATATATATAATCTCTCAACCATCGTGTGTGTGTGTGTGTGTGTGTGTGTGTGTGTAATAAAAGCCTGAGGGAAAGGCTGGCTGCCGCTTGGGTTCAGGACTGTCACTCATCTATTCAAGCTTCAGAAGTGTCTTAGCTTTCTTTCTTCCACAAGAGGCTCACTGGAACCACCGCACACTGTGTCAAACTACAGGCAAATCCTTTATCAGCACATCCTTTTGAAACTGTCATTGAACCACGTGAACCTAAGGAGTGATAAGCATTAATAATACCCTGTTCCTTTTATCCTTCTGCCTTTCAGTTTTATTGCCAGATTCTTTATCTAAACTTAGGTTTCACAGTCCAGACAAATGCAATTCTTGCCTTCCAAAGTGGTGCTTCACCTAGCTTGTATAGATGTCTAGGCTTTGTTCTAACTACTTATTTTCTTTTTTTTTATTATATTATGTTAATCACCATACAGTAAATCCCCGGATTCCGATGTAAAGTTCGATGCTTCATTAGTTGCATATAACACCCAGTGCTACGTGCCCTCCTTAATACCCATCACCAGTCTATCCCATTCCCCCACCCCCTCCCCTCTGAAGTCTTCAGTTTGTTTCTCATAGACCATAGTCTCTCATGCTTCATTCCCCCTTCTGATTAACCCCCTTTTCTTTATCCCTTTCTTCCCCTACCGATCATCCTAGTTCTTATGTTCCATAGATGAGAGAAATCATATGATAATTGTCTTTCTCTGCTTGACTTATTTCACTTAGCATTATCTCCTCCAGTGCCGTCCATGTTGCAGCAAATGTTGAGAATTCGTTCTTTCTGATAGCTGAGTAATATTCCATTGTATATATGGACCACAGCTTCTTAATCCAGTCATCTGTTGAAGGGCATCTCGGCTCCTTCCATGATTTGGCTATTGTGGACAATGCAGCTATGAACATTGGGGTGCATATGGCCCTTCTCTTTACTACGTCTGTATCTTTGGGGTAAACACCCAGTAGTGCAATGGCTGGGTCATAGGGTAGTTCAATTTTTAACTTTTTAAGGGACCTCCACACTGTTTTCCAGAGTGGCTGTACCAACTTGCATTCCCACCAACAATGTAGGAGGGATCCCCTTTCTCCACATCCTCTCCAACAATTGTTGTTTCTTGCCTTGTCTATCTTTGCCATTCTAACTGGCGTAAGGTGGTATCTCAGTGTGGTTTTGATTTGAATTTCCCTGATGGCTAATGATTTTGAACATTTTTTCATGTGTCTGTTAGCCATTTGTATGTCTTCATTGGAAAAGTGTCTGTTCATATCTTCTGCCCATTTTATGATTTGTTTATTTGTTTCTCGTGTATTGAGTTTGAGAAGTTCTTTGTAGATCTTGGATACCAGTCCTTTATCTGTGGTGTCCTTTGCAAATATATTCTCCCATTCCGTGGGCTGTCTCTTAGTTTTTTTGACTGTTTCCTTGGCTGTGCAGAAGCTCTTTATCCTGATAAAGTCCCATAAGTTCATTTTATCTTTTATTTCTCTTGCCTTTGGAGATGTGTCGTGAAAAAGGTTGCTCTGGCCGATGTCATAGAAGTTGTTGCCTATGTTCTCCTCTAGAATTTTGATGGATTCCTGTCTCACATTGAGGTCTTTCATCCATTTGGAGTTTATTTTTGTGTATGGTGTGAGAGAGTGGTCAAGTTTCATTCTTTTGCATGTAGCTGTCCAATTTTCCCAGCACCATTTATTGAAGAGACTGTCTTTTTTCCACCGGATGTTTTTTCCTGCTTTATCAAAGATTAGTTGCCCAAAGAGCCGAGGGTCCATTTCTGGGTTCTCTATTCTGTTCCATTGGTCGATGTGTCTGTTTTTGTGCCAGTACCATGCTGTCTTTGTGATCACAGCTTTGTAGTACAGCTCGAAATCCGGCATTGTGATGCCCCCAGCTTTGTTTTTCCTTTTCAACAGTTCCTTGGAGATTCGGGGCCTTTTCTGGTTCCATACAAATTTAAGGACTATTTGTTCCAGTTCTTTGAAAAATGTCCTCGGTATTTTGATCGGGATAGCATTGAAAGTGTAGATTGCTCTGGGTAGTATGGACATTTTAACTATGTTAATTCTTCCAATCCATGAGCATGGAATATTTTTCCATCTTTTTATGTCTTCCTCAATATCTTTCAAAAGTGATCTATAGTTTCTAGCATATAGGTCCTTTACGTCTCTGGTTAAGTTAATTCCAAGGTAACGCATGGTTTTTGGTGTTATTGTAAATGGGATGGATTCCCTAATTTCTCTTTCTTCAGTCTCGTTATTCGTGTATAGAAATGCAACTGATTTCTGGGCATTGATTTTGTATCCTGCCACCTTACTGAATTGTTCTATAACTTCTAATAGTTTGGGAGTGGATTCCTTTGGGTTTTCCATATAGAGTATCATGTCATCTGCAAAGAGAGACAGTTTGACTTCTTCTTTGCCGATTTGGATACCTTTGATCCCTTTTTGTCTTCTGATTGCTGTTGCAAGGACTTCTAGTACTATGTTGAATAATAGTGGCGAGAGTGGGCATCCTTGTCGTGTTCCTGATCTTAAGGGAAAGGCTTCCAGCTTTTCCCCATTGAGAATAATGCTTGCAGTAGGCTTTTCATAGATGGCTTTTATGAGATTGAGAAATGTACCCTCTATTCCTACACTCTGAAGGGTTTTAATCAGGAAAGGATGCTGTATTTTGTCAAATGCTTTTTCTGCATCAATTGAGAGGATCATATGGTTCTTGAGTCTTTTCTTGTTGATATGATGTATCACATTGATTGATTTGCGAGTGTTGAACCATGCTTGCATCCCAGGTATGAATCCCACTTGGTCATGATGGATAATCCTTTTAATGTACTGTTGGATTCTATTAGCAAGGATCTTGTTGAGGATTTTGGCATCCATATTCATTAGAGAAATCGGTCTGTAATTCTCCTTTTTGAGGGGGTCTTTGCCTGGTTTGGGGATCAAGGTAATATTAGCCTCATAGAATGAGTTTGGTAGCTTTCCTTCTGTTTCTATTTTTTGAAATAGCTTTAGGAGAATAGGTATTATTTCTTCTTTGAATGTTTGGTAGAATTCCCCAGGAAAACCGTCTGGGCCTGGAGTTTTATTATTTGGAAGGTTGTTTATCACTGACTCAATTTCTTCATAGTTAATTGGCCTATTTAAGAAATCTATTTCTTCCTGTTTCAGTCTTGGTAGTTTATAGGTTTCCAGGAAGGCCTCCATCTCTTCCAGATTGTTTAGTTTTTTGGCATATAGCTGTTGATAAAAGTTTCTAATAATCCTTGCAATTTCAATGGTGCTGGTCGTGACCTCTCCCTTTTCAGTCATAATTTTAATAATCTCAGTCCTTTCTCTTTGTTTTTGGACAAGTTTTGCCAGTGGTCTATCAATTTTATGGATTCTCTCAAAGAACCAGCTTCTAGTCCTGTTGATCTGCTCTACTGTGGTTCTGGTCTCTAATTCATTGATTTCTGCTCTAATCTTGGTCAACTCCTTCCTTGTCAGTGGGTTAGGCCTGTCCCTCTGTTGCTGTTCCAGTTTCTTGAGGTGAGAATATAGAAACTGCATTTTAGATTTTTCTATTCTTTTGAGTGAGGCTTGGATGGCTATGTATTTCCCCCTTAGGACTGCCTTTGCAGTATCCCATAGGTTTTGGACCGTTGTGTATTCATTCTCGTTGGTCTCCATAAATTGTTTAATTTGTTTTTTGATTTCCTGGTTTATCGAGTCATTCTTGAGCAGGATGGTTCTTAGCCTCCAAGTGTTTGAGTTTCTTCCAGGTTTTTCCTTGTGGTTGAGTTCCAATTTCAGAGCGTTGTGGTCTGAGAATATGCAGGGGATAATTTCAATCTTTTGGTATTGGCTGAGACCTGTTTTGTGTCCCAGAGCATGATCTATTCTTGAGAATGTTCCATGGGCATTTGAATAGAATGAGTATTCTTTGGTTCTGGGGTGTAGTGTTCTATATATATCTATGAGGTCCAACTCGTCGAGTATGGCATTCAAAGCCTTTGATTCTTTGCTTAGTTTTTGCCAGGGTGTTCTGTCTATTTCTGATAGTGGGGTGTTGAGGTCCCCTACTATTACTGTGTTCTTATCTATATGTCTCTTTATTTTGGTTAAGAGTTGGCTTGTGTATCTTGCTGCTCCCCTGTTGGGGGCATATATATTAATAATTGTCATATCCACTTGTTGAATACTTCCTTTAAGAATAATATAGTGCCCTTCTGTATCTCTCTCTATGGCCTCTAGTTTAAAATCCAGTCTATCTGATATGAGAATTGCTACTCCAGCTTTCTTTTGAGGTCCATTTGCGTGGAAGATGGTACTCCATCCCCTTACTCTAAGTCTGAATGCATCTTTGGGTTCAAAATGAGTCTCTTGTAGACAGCAAATGGATGGGTCATGTCTTTTTATCCAATCTGCAACCCTGTGGCGTTTTATGGGAGAGTTTAAGCCATTTAGATTGATAGAGATTATTGACAGATATGATTTTAATGATGCCATTTCTCTTTAAAGTCTTTGTATCGGTTGTGACTTGCTGCTCTGTATCACTCTTGGGGCCTTTTTACCTTTATAGAGCCCCCCTTAATATCTCCTGTAGGGCTGGTTTCGTGGTTACGAAATTGGTTAATGATTGGCGATTTTGGAACGTCTTTATTTCTCCATCAATTCTGAATGACAGCTTTGCTGGATAAAGGATCCTTGGCTGCATGTTTTTCTCTGAAAGAGCTTTAAAAATGCCCCCCCAAGCCTTTCTCTCATTCCAGGTCTCTGTAGACAGGTCTGACGTAATCCTGATACCTTTGCCTTGGTACGTGAGAAATTTCTTTGCCCTGGCCGCTTTCAATACTGTATCCTTGGATCTAATATTTGCGAATTGCACTATGACATGCCGTGGCGTAGGTTTGTCCTGGTTGAGCTTGGATGGGGTCCTCTCTGCCTCTTGGACACGAATGCTTGTTTCCCTTGCTAGATTAGGGAAGTTTTCAGCTACAATTTGTTCAAATATCTCTTCTAGACCTCTGTTTTTCTCCACCCCTTCAGGGATGCCGATGATTCTGACATTGGATCGTTTCATAGAGTCAGTAATCTCCCGTAATCTACATTCGTGGGCGTGGATTTTTTTAAGACCAGCTTCTATTTTCGTTTTTTCTTCTACTAACCCATCCTCCAATTCGCTAACGCGTTCCTCTGCCTCGGTGACCCTGGCCGTCAGAGCCTCTAGTTTTGACTGTATTTGGCCCATAGAATTTTTAATTTCTGTCAGATTCGCTCTCATTTCTGCCCTTAGGGATTCTATATTCTCAGCAACGCTTTCTCTGATGCTTTTTTCAAGTTTACTCATCATCTTGACCATTGTTGCTCTGAATTCCATTTCTGATAATTGGGATACATCCATATGTATTAATTCTGTGGCCGAGGCCAATTCTGTGGCAGAGGCCACAGACTCATTATCTTTTCTTTGCTGGGGGGGACTTCTCCTTCTCGTCATTCTGATGAAGAGAGATTGCAGGGTTGTCCAGAGCCCAAGTGTTGACTGGGACCCAGGCCGTGCGCCCTTGTTTTATAGAGATCTTAGGGATGTGGGCTTCTTCCTTAAAGAGTTTATTTATTTATTTGAGAGAGAGAGAGACAGTCAGCAAGAAAGGGAACCCAAGCAGAGGAGTGGGAGAGGAAGAAGCAGGTTCCCGGTGGAGAAGCCCGATGAGGGACTCCTTACGGAGCGTTGTGATCACACCCTAATCCGAAGACAGGTGCTTGGTGACTGCGCCACTCAGGCGCTCCGGGTTGTGGGCTTCTTGATTTTTCAGCCTGCCTTCTGGGGGAGGGGCCTGCCTGCCGGTACTCAGAAAACCCTGTTTGGGTAGAGTCTCTGTGTCCCTTGCGAGGGGGGATGGGGATGGGCACCCTGTGAGCCGGTATTTCCGGGCTTTTGTTCTCTGGCGGCTTTCCCTGGCGGTTTGCTATGCCTCTTCTGAGAGAGCAGCAGCGGCTGAAATTCAGCCTCTGTCTCAGAACAGAGGGATCGCGGATCGTTCTCCACTGATGTTCTGGCCACTTTAACTCTGTTTCTGTTGGTGCTGCTCAACCCTGCAGCATCCCGGGCTGTGCGCCCCACACCCGGCGTCCCAGCCCTCACTTCCAGGGCCGGCACGTCTCTGTCCTTTGTGTTTCCAACCCCGCCAGCCGCCAGTCGCCAGCCGCCCCCCGTGGGCTCCCGGAGCTCCCCGTCTCAGTCTGGTGTCTTGCGGGTGCTGACCGCGATTCCGCCTGCTCCCCCGTGCAGGTGGCCCTCCAGCCGCCAGCCGCCAGCCGCCCCGCGCACGCTCCCAGAGCTCCCGGTCTCAGCCTCGATCCAGTGAGCACACCGGAGCTCCGGAGCTCCCGGAGCTCCCGTTCTCAGTCTGCTGTCTCAATCGTGCGGGTCTGCGGTCTGTCCGCTCCCCCGTGCAGGTGGCTACCGCTTCCTGGTGCCCTGACACGGCGGCTCCCTTCCCCTTCTGTTTAGCTTCCGATATCTGTGCGCGGTTTCATGGCTCCCCACTTCGTACCTCGATACTCAGCTCTGGAGATGTTCATTTGTAGAGATCCAGATGTATCTTCCTGCGTCTCAGGCTGCTTCCGTGGATGTTCCTGCTGGTCTGGTACCTATCCAGCTCAACTCAGGGGACTGGCTGAAAAAGGGGTCCCGTACTCCTCCGCCATCTTAACCTCCTACTCTAACTACTTATTTTCTAAAATAATCGATAGTTTCTCGTAAACGACCTTGGGCTTTACTTGCAAAATTTCAGTATCATGGATTCCAACACACCGAAAATGCAGCACATCATTAAAGAAAAGACCCCCTTAGCTCCATAAACTGCTGACTGGGTTTTTGAGGTGTGTGTTCTGCGTCAATGTCCGTGTGGCGTTCAGTGTGAAGCAGACACAGAGGCACACTCGTTTGTGGGCTTAGGAAGCTCCACCGCGATGTGATTTGGGAATTGGCTGTGGCTAACGTTTAAAGATTGAACTAGGTAAGAAATATGTGTGTTGGGGCTTTCTTGGTTTGGTACACAAGAATTTTCAAAATTGTAAACTTGTAAATTCTTAAAAGTATTTTTATATTTTAGGTGTATTCAATATAAAAGATAACATATATGAATATATACATTTTTGAAACCACTGGACACAAACTGTTTTATCTGATTAAAAAGCCAAGTGAGGTATACCATTTTATTTTGCATATAGATGAAACTGTAAAGGCTTGAATTTGACAGAATGTGGGTATTTTTTGTTTTTTGCTTTTTAGTTTAAATTGTTAAGATGTACAAATACTACTAAAAAGCCTTGATAATTATATTTTCCCACTGCTAAGTTATTTTTCATGTCAAACATGAAAGAATTACACATAGCTGTGAAACTAGATCAATTCTATCAATCGTTACGTCACAGTGATGAGGATAAACTAGTCATAAACCAGAAGATCATCTAAGGGATTTTTTTTAAAGATTTTGTTTATTTATTTGACAGAGACAGCCAGCGAGAGAGGGAACACAAGCAGGGAGAGTGGGAGAGGAAGAAGCAGGCTCATAGCGGAGGAGCCTGATGTGGGGCTTGATCCCATAATGCCGGGATCACGCCCTGAGCCAAAGGCAGACGCTTAACGACTGTGCCACCCAGGAGCCCCCATCTAAGGGATCTATCATTTGCAAATAGTAGCAGCTTTCACTGAAATCCAGCTAAGACTTGGGTACAAGACTTTAAACATTTTTACTTCTGACTTATATAACAGATAAATAATAAAAAAACAAAAACTACCAGTGATAAACAGTCTTTGAAAGAAGTAACCGATTTTATCTGTTCTGTCTTTACGGATTTGCCTTAGGAAGCGGTCTCCTCTGAAACTTTCTTGGCCTAACATGGTGTGTGTGTATGTGTTTCACAGACTCAGGGAGGTATTGGTGAAAGCTAAGTAACACTGACAAAATGAATAGGTATTTCCTGAACTGTCTTCTCCTTGTTCTGAATTCCACAATTGATCATCTGAAACAATATTTTCACCAACATCCTTGGCACCTTTGTATCTCTTTACTTCAGCAACGGTTGCCAAGCAAAACACATACATCATGCTAAAATTAAACGTTTTTGCATCTAAAAAATGTGTAGGACTATACTTAAAAAAATTAGGTATAATAGAACATATTAGTTGCAGGTGTACATAATGATCCGATATTTGTATGTATTGCAAAAGTATCACCAAAATAAGTCTAGTTAACGCTCAAGACTATACTTTCTAAAAGTATCAAATTTATAGATATAAACCACAGTCAGTTAATGATCTACAACTTCGTTTCACCAATAACACTGTATAATCCTCTTCTTGACCACTATTAGCTATAGACCATACTGATTTCTTCTATTATGCTACAAAGCATTCTTTCTTTCCTCAAGGTTGCTATTCTCTCTCACTTGAAGCAAATTTTCTTGCATCGTACTTTGAGAAAATTGAAAATTGAGAACCCTTTTGGAGCTTCCTGCCCTTCCTATAAATGTTTTTATGACTACATCTGGCATGATTTCCTTTTTTCTAGTCTAGATGAGGGAGCATCTTTTATCCCGATGAAGGACAGCTTCCTCAATTAAACTTTCAGGCTAATCCTTCCTTGTTCTTCTTTCTCTTTTGCAATCTTCACTGGGTCTCTGAGTCTATTCTCTACTAAAATAGTCCCCCTATATATAGCCTTTGTGTTTGTTTCTCTTGTCATTCAATTCATACTTCTCAAAAACGTAGTGTATACTTATTGTCTCTCTCTCTCTCTCTTTTTTTTTTTACTTCCCATTTACATACAAACTACTAAAGTCTGACTTCTGAACTCACCACTTTACTCAAACTGCTCTTGGTAAGGTCACCAGTGGCTCCCTGTTTTCATTCTTACCTTACTGACCTCTCTGGAAGCGTTCAACAGTTAATTATTCTTAAGTGAACACTTTCTAGTTCTTTGTTTTAATTATTAAAAATTAACATATTTATATGTAAATTTCCATGGACTAATTTTCAGTTATTTTAGGTGTATTGTTTTGGTTTTGGTGGGAGAATGTGTTGTGTAAATGGAGGTCTCAGTTCTTGGAGTCCCCATGAAAATCTTTATGTGAGGATCCACGTTCAAATAAAGACAGCCAGAGGGACAGTAGCAAGCACAAAGCAGTTTATTAAAGCGAAAAGTAAGTTCTCAAGGTGAGAGAGCAGGCTTGAGATGGAACCAGCCCGTAGGTTGTTTTGGGATTGGATATTTGTTGGGTCTTTCTGGGCTGGGAGGAGGTGTGATATACCTTTGGGTTCTTTCTAATGGAGACTGCTTCCAGTCCTTTTGGTTGGGGACTGCTCCCACAGTTTGGAAGGGGAAGTTTTTGACCCTACAAATTTGTACTGGACCATCATGGCAGCCTTTCTCCATGGGGAGCTGTACCCACAGTGCAAATGCATTATAATGAGTCTAGGGGTTACCTTGGGGCAGAGGTGGAATTAGAGAGTGCACGTTCTGCACCTGTGTCTCTTGGTCTGTTAGCCCCAAGGTCGTGGAAGATGCAAGGTCAGGACATTGTGCTCCTGGGCTTCTAACTTGTGACCTATTTATCACTATCCTTGCCTCCAGCAGTGTCTTTATCATTCTCCCCTCCCCCTGCTCATATCTAGCTTCTACCTAACAGTTTGATGAGTTTTAGTAATTCTATACATTTAACCATCATGACAGTGAAGGCATAGAAAGATTACATTATCCTCTAATGTCTGCCCCTTTTGCATTCCATGCTCTTTCTTAACCCTGGTTCCAGGAAACTACTGATCTAACTTCCGTCACTATAATTTTTCTTTTTCTAGAATTTATATAAATGGGATCAAATCCTATAAAGTTTTTTGCATTGATTTATTTTACTTAGTGTGATGTTTTTGAAATTCACTATGCTGTGTATATATTAATATTTTGTTCCTTTTCATTGCTGAGTATAATTCCATAGTATAGATACCAAATTTATTTATCTGTTCATCTTTTTGTTCTTTCTAGTTTATTAGCTATTGCAAATAATGTTGATATGAATGTTCCTCTATAAGTCTTTGTGTGAACAGATATTTTCATTTCTCTTGGGTAAATATTTAGAAGCATCATTGCTCGATCATGATACACATATATGAAGGTTGCATTTGCTCTCTCTCTGGATTTCTCAACAGAAGGACTACTGACATTTTGGGCTGAATGATTCTGTGTTTTGGGGGACTTTCCTATGTATTTTCGATGTTTAATAGCATCCCTGGCCGCTACCTACACTTGAGACTGTTTGCATACTTTCCCCATTCCCCCAGCTGTGATAACCCAAACTAGATAAAATCAAATGTTCCCCGGGAGCAAAAATCACCTCCTGTTGAGAACCACTGTTCTATATTCTAACACTTGGATTGTCAGCCATTTAACTTCATCATTTTAGTGTGTGTGTAGTAGTATCTCATTATGGTGTTAATTTGCATTTCCCTAACGACTCATGTAGAAAAAACAAAGACCACCCAAATGAGGACAAGCAAAGGTGGTTTACTCAGGGCTTACTCTAGCAAGGGAGTAAGCCATTACTTGAATTTGGCAGAGACTTAAAGGCCGGCAGGGGAGTGGAAGAGAGGAAAGGCTTCAGGTAGTCCCTGATGGGAGTTTGTTGGCATGGCGGAGCTAGAGACGGGATATTGGCAGAGCGTTCTATGTGACTGATTAGGAAAACTGTAATTTATTAATTAAGCCTGACCCTTTGGGCTGATTGTTATCGAGATGATAGTTTGGCTTCTGGACTATGCAGATAGTGGGTCGTAGTTCTATTTTTATACCTGGCTTGGTGGATATTTGTTTGTACATTCAGTCTCTCAGTAGAGATAGAGAGGACCCTTGAGTGTGCTTTATTGGCTATTCATCTCTTTCTCTCTTTTGTTAGTGAAATAACTGTTGAAAAGATTTGCCCATATTTTTGAAGGATGTTATTTGTCCTCTTATTGTTGAGTAGCAAGACTTCATTATGTATTCTGATCAAAGTCATTTGTAAAACACTTATTTTGAAAATATTTTCTGTTAACAGCTTGACTTTTCATTCATTTGTTTTTTTTTCATGTTTTAATTTTCTTTGGATATATACACACAAGTGGGATTTCTGGATCATATGGTGGTTCTAATTTCAAGTTTTTACATACTTCCATGCTGAACCAGTACGCATTTTCACCAACAGTACTCATTTTTCACACATTTTTAGGTGTATCTTTTGAGGAGCAGATGATTTTAATTGTGATGTAATTCAGTTTTTACTTTTTTATTTTATACTTTATGCGTTTTGCATTTTGTTTGAGAAATATTGCCTAGTATCACACAATTTTCTTCTAAAGTTACTTTAAGTTTTAACAGTAATTGCACTTATGTTTAGTTCTATGATCCATTTAAAGTTCACTTTTACATACGGTGTGAGGTTAGAATTAAAGTTACTCCCCCCCCCAACGTACGTTATAGCATCATTTGATGAAAAGGGTATCTTTACCCCATCGAATTGCCTTGGAACCTTTGTTAAAAATTTATTGAATGTGTGTGAGTTTATTTCAGGGCTCTCCAACTGATCTACTTCTATCCATGTATCTGTCCTTATATGAGCACCACACCATCTTCATTATTGTACCTCGATAATAATGCTTGAAATCCAGTAGTTTAAGTCCCTCAAACTGTTCTTTTTCAATATTGTTCTAGCTTGTCATTGCCCTTTGCATTTCAATTTTAATGTTAGATTATCAACTTAATTTTAAAAAAGCCTGAGATTTTGGTTATATTCGTAGTAAATATCTGGAAAATTTTAGGGAGTTCATTGTCTAAGTTCTGAGAAACAGAGTGTTGAACATGTAAGAAATACAGATTATTAGAAAAAAATGGAGAGGGAGACAGGAGAAGTTGGGAGAGCCATAAAATAGAGAGGCAAGTGTGATGCCAAATGAAGTAGAGAGAAGGAAGAAAGAAAATGTGAACAGAACATCTTAGACTGTTGGACAGTTCTGAGGAAAATTTGGAAGACATTTGTTGAGCCTTTGAGTCACATTAGTTCATAAGAACACTCTGGGTCTACTAGGCATAATCCAGCCTTAGTTTCTTTGTTGTGTCCAGTTACTGGCTATGGATAACCTGCAAGAATGCATGGCCCTAGTATAAATACAGTCATGGATTGCAGAGCACACAGCTAGGGCCCTAGATCAATTATGGTTCATAAAGTTGGAGCTAAGGGGTAGATCCTCATGGCTACCCCAGGAAGAACTGCCATCCTAACAATATCGTATCTTCCAATCTATAAACATGGTGTATCTCTCTGTATTAGATTTAAATTCTCCCTTGTGATATTGGTAGTTTTCATTTTACATGTTTTGTACAGTTAAATTTATTTATTACTATTTTTGAATATACTGTGAACGAAATTCTATTTACTTATTAACACACTTTATTTTTGCAGTAGTACATTTGATTTTTGATGCGACTAATATTTACATTTTATTTTGTGTCTTACAACCTGCTAAATGTATTTATTACTCAATTTTTCTATTCTATCATCATTTTTTAAGATTCTGTAGAGTTTTCTACCTACAGGATTATGTTATATGCCAATAAAGTGATTCTTAATTTTTAATTTCAAATCTTTATAGTTTTAATTATATTTTCCTTAATGGATTGGCTAGGATTTCCAGTACAATAGGTGAATTATTGAGCTGGTTAACACTATAAACAAGTGTGCTTATATTCTTCTAGGAACACTGGGATCAAAATTATAGTCCATGTCACAATTATCCTATCTTAGAGGCAAAGAATCTGGCATATTTTATGCAGTGGCTAATTGTCCATTACTGGTTAAGAGCTGTTACTGGGACATTAATTATCTACTTCCTGCAGTTAGAAAAGTCTTCAGACAGAAATACTGATTATTCACTGTAGGATATCTTGGTGTTTAAAGATGAATTTTCTTTTTTTTTTTATTACTATATTATGTTAGTCACCATACAGTACATCCCCAGATTCCGATGCAAAGTTCGAAGCTTCATTAGTTGCGTATAACACCCAGTGCATCATGCAATACGTGCCCTCCTTACTACCCATCACCAGTCTATCCCGTTCCCCTACCCTCCTCCCCTCTGAAGTCTTTAGTTTGTTTCTCATAGTCCATAGTATCTCATGTTTCATTCCCCCTTCTGATTACCCCCCCTTTCTTTATCCCTTTCTTCCCCTACCGATCATCCTAGTTCTTATGTTCCATAGATGAGAGAAATCATATGATAATTGTCTTTCTCTGCTTGACTTATTTCACTTAGCATTATCTCCTCCAGTGCCGTCCATGTTGCAGCAAATGTTGAGAATTCGTTCTTTCTGATAGCTGAGTAATATTCCATTGTATATATGGACCACAGCTTCTTAATCCAGTCATCTGTTGAAGGGCATCTCGGCTCCTTCCATGATTTGGCTATTGTGGACAATGCAGCTATGAACATTGGGGTGCATATGGCCCTTCTCTTTACTACGTCTGTATCTTTGGGGTAAACACCCAGTAGTGCAATGGCTGGGTCATAGGGTAGTTCAATTTTTAACTTTTTAAGGGACCTCCACACTGTTTTCCAGAGTGGCTGTACCAACTTGCATTCCCACCAACAATGTAGGAGGGATCCCCTTTCTCCACATCCTCTCCAACAATTGTTGTTTCTTGCCTTGTCTATCTTTGCCATTCTAACTGGCGTAAGGTGGTATCTCAGTGTGGTTTTGATTTGAATTTCCCTGATGGCTAATGATTTTGAACATTTTTTCATGTGTCTGTTAGCCATTTGTATGTCTTCATTGGAAAAGTGTCTGTTCATATCTTCTGCCCATTTTATGATTTGTTTATTTGTTTCTCGTGTATTGAGTTTGAGAAGTTCTTTGTAGATCTTGGATACCAGTCCTTTATCTGTGGTGTCCTTTGCAAATATATTCTCCCATTCCGTGGGCTGTCTCTTAGTTTTTTTGACTGTTTCCTTGGCTGTGCAGAAGCTCTTTATCCTGATAAAGTCCCATAAGTTCATTTTATCTTTTATTTCTCTTGCCTTTGGAGATGTGTCGTGAAAAAGGTTGCTCTGGCCGATGTCATAGAAGTTGTTGCCTATGTTCTCCTCTAGAATTTTGATGGATTCCTGTCTCACATTGAGGTCTTTCATCCATTTGGAGTTTATTTTTGTGTATGGTGTGAGAGAGTGGTCAAGTTTCATTCTTTTGCATGTAGCTGTCCAATTTTCCCAGCACCATTTATTGAAGAGACTGTCTTTTTTCCACCGGAAGTTTTTTCCTGCTTTATCAAAGATTAGTTGCCCAAAGAGCCGAGGGTCCATTTCTGGGTTCTCTATTCTGTTCCATTGGTCCATGTGTCTGTTTTTGTGTAAGTACCATGCTGTCCTGATGATCACATCTTTGTAATATAGCTTGAAGTCAGGCATTGTGATGGTTTTCTTTTTCAGCATTTCCCTGGTGATTTGGGATCTTTTTGGGGTCCAAACAAATTTAAGGATTGTTTGTTCCAGCTTTGTGAAAAATGTTGATGACAGATGACATGATACTTTATGTGGAAAACCCAAAAGGCTTCACCCCAAAATTAGTAGAACTCATACAGCAATTCAGCAACGTGGCAGGATACAAAAATCAGAGCACAGAAGTCAGTTGCATTTCTATACACTAACAATGTGACTGAAGAAGGAGAAATCAAGGAATCTATCCATCTTACAATTGCACCAGAAACCATAAAATCCTAGGAATAAATCTAACCATAGAGGTAAAGGATCTGTACTCTAGAAACTATAGAAAACTTATGAAAGAAACTGAGGAAGGCACAAAGAGATGGAGAAACATTCCTCGCTCATGGATTGGAAGATTAAACATTGCTAAAATACCTGTGCTGCCCAGAGCAATCTACACATTCAGTGCCATCCCTATCAAAATAAAATCTTTTAAAGAAATTCCTCTCTGCATTACTTTTAGATTAGTGTTTCCCAAAGTCCATTTTATTTACTTATTTAGAGTTGACACACAATGTTTTATTACTTTCAGATATATAGAATAGTGCTTTTGATTGTGTGTTACACTCACCACAAGTGTAGCTACCATCTTTCACCATACAACACTATTACAGTGTCATTAACTATATTCCCTATGCTGTACTTTTTATGTCTGTGACTTATTCATTCCATATTGGAAGACTGTATCTCCCACTCCCCTTCACCCATTTGCCTGTCCCTCACTCTCCTCCCCTCTGGCAACCATCAGTTTGTTCTCTGTATTTATGGGTTTATTTCTGCTTTTTGTTTCTTGGCTTTGTTTTTTTAGATTCTACATATAAGTGAAATCATATGGTATTTGTCTTTCCCCGACTTAATTCACTTAGTGTAATACTTTCTGGATCCGTCCATATTATGGCAAAAAGCAAGACTTTATCCTTTTATGGCTGAGTAATACTCCATTTTGTGTGTGTATACATAAAATCACATCTTCTTTATCCATTCATCTATCAATGCACACTTACATTACTCCCATATCTTTGTTATCTAAAATGTTATCTAAAATGTATATCTAAAATATACAAAGAACTTAGATAAATCGACACCTCCCAAAACAAATAATCCAGTTAAAAACTGGGCAGAAGACATAAACAAACATTTTTGTTGCCATAAACATAAAGGTTCATGTATCTTTTAAAATTAGTGTTTTCATTTTCTTTGGGTAAATATCCGATAGTAATACCAGATGATTCTGTAATTCTACTATTTTTAATTTTTTGAGGAAACTCCAAACTCTTCTCCACAATGGCTGTACCCATTTGCATTCCTACCAACAGTGTGAAAGGTCTCCTTTCTCTCCACATCTTCGTCAACACTTGGAGTTCCTTGAATTTCTGATTTTAGCCATTCTGACTGGTGTGAGGTGATACCTCATTGTAGCTTTAATTTGCATTTCCTTGATAATCGGTGATGTTGAGCATCTTTTCATATATTTGTTGGCCATCTGCATGTTGTCTTTGGAAAAAAATGTTTGTTTATGTCTTTTGCCCAGTTTTTAACTGGATTATTTGTTTTGGGAGGTGTCGATTTATCTAAGTTCTTTGTATATTTTAGTTACTAACTCTTTATCAGATATGTCATTTGCAGATATGTTCTCTGATTCCGTAGTTTGCCTTTTAGTTTTGTTGATTGTTTCCTTCACTGTGTGGAAGTTTTTTATGTTGATGAAATCCCAATAGCTTATTTTTGCTTTTGTTTCCCTTGTCTCAAGAGACATATCTAGAAAAATGTTGCTATGGCCAATGTCAGAGACATTACTGCCTGTGCTCCCTTCTAGGATGTTTATGGTTTCAGGTCTCCCAGTTAGGTCTTAATACACTTTGAACTTGTTTCTTGTGTGTGGTGTAAGCCAGTGGTCCAGTTTTATTCTTTTGCATGTAGCTGTCCAGTTTTCCCAACACCAATTGTTGAAGAGACTGTTTTTTCCCATTGAATATTCTTTCCTCTTTGTTAAAGATTAATTGACCATATAATTGTAGGTTTATTTCTGGGTTTTTTATTATGTTCCATTGATTTGTTGTGATTACTATAGCTTTGTAATATAACTTAAAATGTGGAATTGTGATAGCTCCAATTTCGTTTTTCTATTTCAAGATTGCTTTGGCTTTTTGGGGTCTTTTGTGGTTCCATACAAATTTTAGGATTGTGTATTCTAGTTCTCTGAAAAATGTTGTTGATATTTTGCATTGAATCTGTAGATTGCCTTGGATAGTACAGATATTTTAACAATTTTTGTTCTTCCAATCCCTGAGCATGGAATGTCTTGGTATTTTTTTGGTTTGTTCTTTAGTATCTTTCATTAACATTTTATAGCTTTCAGAGTATAGGTCTTTCATCCCTTTGATAACTGTAATCCTAGGTACTTTATTATTTTTGGTGTAATTGTAAATGGGATGGTTTTCTTAATTTCTATTTCTGCCGCTTCATTACTAGTATGTAGATACACAACATTTTACTATATGTTGATTTTGTATCCTGTGAATTTACTGAACTCATTTATCAGTTCTAGAAGTTTTGGAGTGGTGTCTTTAGACTTCTTTCTGTATAGTATCATGTCATCTGCAAACAGTGAAAGTTTTACTTCTTACTAATTTGGATGCCATTTATTTATTTTTGTTGTCTCATTGCTGGGTCTAAGGACTTCAAGTATTATGTTAAGTAGAGGTAGTGAGATTAGATATCCTTTTCTTGTTCCTGACCTTGGGAAAGCTTATCCATTTCTCCCCACTGAGCATGATGTTCTCTGTGGATTTTTCATATGAAGCGTTTATTATGTTTTCATATGAGGCCTCTATACCTACTTTGTTGAGGGCTTTTATTGTGAATGGATGTTGTACTATGTCAAATGCTTTTTCCACATCTATTAAAATGATCATATGATTTTTATCCTTTCTTTTATCGATGTGATATTTGATTGACAAATATTGAACCAAGCTTATATCCCAGGAATAAGTCCTACTTGATTGCGGGGAATGGTTCTATTAATGTATTATTGGATTGAATTTGCTAGTATTTTGTTAAGAATTTTTGCATCTGTGTTCATCAGAGATACTGCCCTGTGCTTCTTTTTTTTTTTTTTTTTTTTTTTTTTTGTGGTGTGTTTATTTGATTTTGGTAGTCAGGGTAATGCTAACCTCATAGAATGAATTTGGAAGTTTTCCTTCTTGTATGTTTTGGAATAGGTAGAGAATGGGTATTAACTCCTCTTTAAATGTTTGGGAGAATTCACAGCTGAAGTCATCTTGGTCCTGGACTTTAGTGTGTTTGGATTTTTTTTTTTTAATTACTGTTTGAATTTCCTTGCTAGTGATTGTTCTGTTAAAATTTTCATTTTTTTCCTGCTTCAGTTTTGATAGGTTTTATGGTTCTGGGAATTAATCCATTTCTTCTAGATTGTCCAATTTGTTGTCAAATAACTTTTCATAATCTCTTAAAATTGTATTTCTGTAATGTTGGTTGTTATTTCCCCTAATTTGTGATTTTTGTTTATTAAAGTCTCCTCTTTTTTTTTTCCCTCAATCTTCCCCCCGCCCCCTTTTGTATGATAAATCTGGCTAGAGGTAATGGATTTTTTTGATTTGTTCAAAGAACCAGCTCCTGGTTTCATTGATTTGTTCTATTGTTTTTTGCTTTTAGTTTCTATATCATTCATTTCTGCTCTAGTATTTATTATTTCCCTTCTGGTTTTGGGTTTTGATTGTTTTTCTTTTTCTAGCTCCGTTAGGTCGTAAGGTTAGGTTTTTTGACTGAGATTTTTCTTGCTTCTTAAGGTAGGCCTGTATTGTTCTAAACTTCTCTTTTAGAAACACTTTTGCTGCATCCCAAAGATTGGGGACCATGTGTTTTCATTTTCATTTGTTCTCATGTAATATTTTATTTCTTCTTTGATTTCTTGGTCAAGTCATTAATTGACTTCTTTATTCCTACTTTTGGCCATTTTAATTACTATGTACCTCTATCCCGCTCTATGAGAGCACAGTGTGGGCCATGTGCCAGCAATGCTAGCAGGATTTGAAAGGCCCAGGTCGTCTTCAGGGGTCTTCAGGCTTCGTGGAAGCAGAACATGGTAGGTATGAGGCAGTCTCTGTAAGAGGGACCCTGTCACACTGGACTGAGGTGGGCCATCTGGAGGGATGCATTAGGTGAAGCACAGACGTGAGGGCTGGTTGGCCATGCTAGCAAGTTACATAGCCAATCCCTCAGTGCCTGTGTGTTTATGCAGGGGAAGGGAGTGAGGCAGGGGAGGGAAATGATGCCTATGAGTTCCTTTTTCCTGGAGGAGTTCACCAGAGATTGCTATCCCTCTGGGATGGGCTCTAAGATGAGTAAATAATTTTCCCTCCCATATGCCCCAGGCACCTTTCACACTACTGCTTGTATGTTGTTTCTCCAAGGGCTGTTTTGTTGTGCTGTCTCTTTAAGGACAGGGGGGACTTAGTTTTCTCTAGTCCTCCTGGTTTTCCGAGAGCCAAACCTGCTGATTTTTTTAAATTCAAGTTTTTAATCCTGCTGGTTTTAAGAACCCATGAAATTTGGCTTCTCTGCGTTTTTTTTTTTTGAAGCCAAATGTTAGGGACATTTATCTTCCCCTTGTGGGTGGCCCAGTGTGTGGGGGGGTCTCTTTCTGTCCTCTTTCCATGCCCATGGCATCCTTTTTCCCACAACCAGAGGACAGTCCTTTGAGTCCATTTAGCTCTCACCATGTCTATACCCTTCCTACCCTTTTCAATGTGGCCTCTTCTCCACATTTAGTTGGGGAGTTTATCCTGCCAGTCTTCAGGTTGTTTTCTAAGTGATTTACGCTGCTGTGAGTGTTCTCTAGTTGTATCCAAGCGACCCGATGAGTCTAGGGTCCTCTTACTCTCCATCTTCCCTTCCCTTCCTCTTTTACTTTTTGAAATAGTTTCAGGAGAATAAGTATCAAGTTTTCTTCAAATGCTTGGTAGAATTCATCTGTGAATCCATCTGGTCCTGTATCTTTCTTTTTTGGGAGTTCCTTGATTATTGATTAATTTTCATTATTAGTAATTGGAATGTTCAGGTTTTCTTTTCTTTCCTCATTCAGTTTGGAAAATTATTTTTCTAGGAATTTATCCATTTCTTGTAGGTTGTTAAATTTATTGGCATATAATTTTTCATAGTATTATAATTCTTATTTGTTTCTGTGGTGTCATTGTTACTTCTCCTTTTTCAGTTCTGATATTATTTGAGTCTTCTCTTTCTTGTGAGAATGGCTAAAGTTTTATCAGTTTTTCTTTATTTTCAAAGAACTAGCTGTTGGTTAAATTGATCTTTTCTATTACAGTTTTTTTTGGGGGGGGTGGGACTCTACTTCATTTATATCTGTTCTGATCCTGATAATAATATTGAACTTTGTTTATTCCTCTTCTAGTTTCTTTAAGTGTAAGGTTGAGTAGAGTATTTGAGATTTTTCTCGTTTCTTGAGGTAGGCTTATATCTCTATACATTTCCCTCTTAGAAGTGTTTTTGCTGCATGCCAGATTTTGGACCACTGTGTTTTCATTTTAAAATTTTCCACGTGTTTTTAAATTTCCCCTAATTTTTTCAATGATCCACTGGTTTCTTAGAAGAGTATTATTTAGCCTTCATGTATTTGTGTTTTTTCCAGGATTTTTTCTTGTGATTGTTTTCTAGTTCCATATTATTGTTGTCAGAAAAGAGGCATGATATGATTTCATCTCTTTAAATTTGTGGAGCTCTAATATGTTACCTATGCTAAAGAATGTTCCATGTGCACTTGAATATGTATTTTGTTTTGAATGGAATGTTCTGTATGTATCTGTTAGGCTATCTGGTCTAATGTGTCATTCAAAGATACTGTTTTCTTATTGATTTTCTGCCTGGATGATCTATCCATTTATGTAAGTAAGGTGTTAAAGTCTACTACTTTCATTATATTACTGTCAATTTCTTCCTTTATGTCTGTTAATACTTGCTTTATGTATTTAGGGGTTGCAATATTGGATGCATAAGATATAATTTTTATATCGCCTTGTTGATCCTTTTATCATTATGTAATGCCCTTCTTTGTCTCTTGTTATAGTCTTTGTTTTCAAGTCTATCTTGTCTGATACAAGTACTGCTACTTTGGCTTTCTTTTTTGCTTCCATTTGCACGGAATCTCCTTTTCCATTCTTTAAGTCTATATGTATCTGCAGGTCTGAAATAAGTCTCCTGTAGGCACATATACACGGGTCTTGGTTTTTTTATCCATTTTACCAGCCTATATCTTTTCATTGGAGTATTTACACCATTACATTTAAAGTAATCATTGATAGGTATGTATTATTGCCATTTTTTAGTTATTTTCTGGTAGTTTTGTAGTTCTTACCTGTGTTTTACTGATTCTCTTAGTCTCTTTCCTAAGATTGATTACTTTCTAGTGTTTATTATGCTAGCTTTCTTTCTCTTTATTTTTTGTGTATCTATTACAAGTTTTGCATTTGCAGTTACCACAAGGTACATACATAACAGTCTAAGTACGTAGCAACCTGTATCAAGTTGATGGTCACTTGCGTTGAAAAATATGCTTAAACAACTTCCTACTTTACATTGTGTGTGTGTGTATGTATATATGTATGTATATATGTATATATATACATACATATATATATATAGTCATGCATTACGTCTTCTTATTAATACTTTTCTTCTAATGTTAGCCTTTTTTTTGCACTTCAATAAATCCCTTTAACATTCTGTGATAGGTGGTTTAGTGGGATGGGCTCCTTTAATGTTGCTGTGTCTGGGAAGTTATCTCACATTTAATTTTGAATGACAATCTTGCTAGGTAGAGCATTCTTGGTTATAGTTGTTCTTTCCTGTCAGCACTTTGAATTTATCATGCCATTCTCTTCTGGCCTGAAAAATTTCTGCTGAAAAACCAGCTGATAACCTTTTGGAGTTACCCTTGTATGTAATTATTTGCTTCTCCTACTGCTTTTAAAATTCTCTATTTATATTTAATATTTGACGTTTTAATTACTATGTGTCATGGTGTGGACTACCTTGATTTCATGTTTTGTGGAACTCTCTGTGCTTCTTAAACTTGGATATCTGTTTTCTCCCTAGGTAGGAAAATTTTCAGCTATTATTTCTTCAAATAAGTTTTCTGCTCTTTTCTCTCTTCCCTTTATGGGCCACTTATGATATGAATGGTTGTTTGCTTGATGTTGTCCAAGAGATCCCTTAAGCTATCCTCATTTTCAAATTCTTTTTTTTCCTTTTTCCTGTTCAGCTTAGGTGCTTTTTAATAACCTGTCTTCCAGATCAATGATCTCTTCTTCTCTATTTGCTAATCTGTTGATTCCCGCTAGTGTATTTTTTATTTGTTACTGTAGTCTTCAAATCTGATTGGTCTTATATTTTCTATCTCTTGCTGAGTTCCTGCTACATACTTCTACTCTTCTCTGCAGTCCAGTGAGCATTTTTTTAAAAATTTATTTGAAAGAGAAAGCACAAGCAGGGGAGTGGCAGGCAGAGGAAGAGGGAGAAGCAGGCTCCCCACTGAGCAGAGAGTGCAACGTGGGGCTCAATCCCAGGACCCTGGGATCATGACCTGAGCTGAAGGCAGATGCTTAACAGACTTAGCCACACAGGCACCCCAGGGAGCACTTTATGATCATTACTTTAAATTCTTTATTAAGCACGTAGTTTATCTCTGTTTCATTTGGTCATTTTTCTGAGATTGTCTTGTTCTGTTTTTTCAAAAATTTCAGTATAGTTAAGAGACATTGTTGTAGTACTTTCCGGTGTACAATATAGTGATTCAACAATTCTATATATTACTAAGTGCTCATCGTGATTAAGTGTACTCTTAATCCCCTTCACCTTTTTCAGTCATCCCCCCATCCTCTCTGGTAACCCTGTTTGTTCTCTATAGTTAAGGGTCTGTTTTTTTGTTTTTATTTTTCGAGTTCATTTGTTTTGTTGCTTAAATTCCACTTACGAGTGAATTCATATGGTATTTGCTTTCTCTAATTGGCTTATTTCTCTTAGCATTATACTCTATAGATCTATCCATGTTGTTGCAAATGGCAAGATTTCATTCTTTTTTATGACTGAAAAATATTCTATCATGTATATATATCACATCTTCTTTATCCATTGATCTATCAGTGGATACTTGGGCTGCTTCCATAATGTGCCTATTGTAAACAGTGATGCAATAAGCATAAGGGTGCATATATCTTTTCAAATTAATGTTTTCCTATTGTTTGTGTAAATACCCAGCAGTACAATTACTAGATCCTTCAGTAATTCTATTTTTAATTTTCTGAGGAACCTCCATACTGTTTTCCAGATTGCCTGCTCCAGTTTGCATTCCTACCAACAGTGTGTGAGGGTTCCCTTTTCTCCACATCTTCACCAACATGTTGCTTCTTGTGTGTTTTATTTTAGCCATTCTGACAGATGTGAGGTGATAACTCATTGTATTTTTGATTTGCATTTTCCTGATGATGAGCGATGTTTAACGTTTTTTCATATGTCTGTTGGCCATCTGTATTTCTTCTTTGAAAAAATGTCTATTGATGTCTTCTGCCCATTATTAATTGAATTTTTTAAGTGTTGGGTTGTATAAGTTCCTTATATATTTTGGATACTAATTCTTTATCAGATACATCTTTGGAAATATCTTCTCCCATTCAGGTGATTGTGTTCTGAAATTGTCTGTTCTTTGGTTTGGGGCATATTTCTCCATCTTTTCATTTTGCTTGACTTTCTGCATTTCTTTTCATGAATTGGGCAGAACAGTTATTTCTCTGAAACTTGAAGGAATGGTCTTGCTTATGGCCATTTCCTGTATAGGCTTTGTGTGGCTGGTGACTTTGGGTGAAGATTAGAGCTATGCCTGGTACAGACATCCCATGGCATCTGTGCTGAGGCTGCCCTGGTGAGATGTATAGAACTGAAGTGGGCATAGGCGGCAGTGATCTACGGGCTGTCCCTGCAGACTGAAACTTAAGTGATCACAAGCTAAGCTAGGGGCCAGGGGAGGTGTCCCAAGGCTCTAGGCACAGGGGAAACCCTGGCACGGCAGCTAAAATGAAAGTGAGTGCAGGCCAGGGTGTCCTGGGGCACTCGTGCAGGGCTCACCTTCTTGGTGTGGCTAGAGCTGGGGCAGGGCAGGGCTTTGGGTTCTTGTGAAGCTTCACACAGGGAGTGCCCGAATTGAGGTGGGGGAGGGAGCCCCAGGTCTTTCCACATAGAGGGCACTGAACAGGACACGTTTAGTGAGTGAGAGCCACGAGTTCCTTGATGCTCAGCACAGGGAGTCCTAGCAAGCCGTTCTAAGTGGTATGTTCCTGGAGTGTTCCAGTGTGCTTTGTTCCTGTGTCACCTTGGCACAATGGCTAGAGTCGTAGTGAGTGCTGACCAGAGACGTACAAGTGTGCACCACAGTGGAGGTTGGCTGGAGCAGGTGTGGGATAGAGGCCTGGAGCTCACTGAGGTGGTAGGTCAGCAAGAGTGCCTGGACCTTGCTCCCATCTATGCTATGAAGGTTGGGGCAGCGGGAGTGTAAAACCATGGTGCTCATTGGCCACTTTGACTCAGAGTTCCANCTATATTTAATATTTGACGTTTTAATTACTATGTGTCATGGTGTGGACTACCTTGATTTCATGTTTTGTGGAACTCTCTGTGCTTCTTAAACTTGGATATCTGTTTTCTCCCTAGGTAGGAAAATTTTCAGCTATTATTTCTTCAAATAAGTTTTCTGCTCTTTTCTCTCTTCCCTTTATGGGCCACTTATGATATGAATGGTTGTTTGCTTGATGTTGTCCAAGAGATCCCTTAAGCTATCCTCATTTTCAAATTCTTTTTTTTCCTTTTTCCTGTTCAGCTTAGGTGCTTTTTAATAACCTGTCTTCCAGATCAATGATCTCTTCTTCTCTATTTGCTAATCTGTTGATTCCCGCTAGTGTATTTTTTATTTGTTACTGTAGTCTTCAAATCTGATTGGTCTTATATTTTCTATCTCTTGCTGAGTTCCTGCTACATACTTCTACTCTTCTCTGCAGTCCAGTGAGCATTTTTTTAAAAATTTATTTGAAAGAGAAAGCACAAGCAGGGGAGTGGCAGGCAGAGGAAGAGGGAGAAGCAGGCTCCCCACTGAGCAGAGAGTGCAACGTGGGGCTCAATCCCAGGACCCTGGGATCATGACCTGAGCTGAAGGCAGATGCTTAACAGACTTAGCCACACAGGCACCCCAGGGAGCACTTTATGATCATTACTTTAAATTCTTTATTAAGCACGTAGTTTATCTCTGTTTCATTTGGTCATTTTTCTGAGATTGTCTTGTTCTGTTTTTTCAAAAATTTCAGTATAGTTAAGAGACATTGTTGTAGTACTTTCCGGTGTACAATATAGTGATTCAACAATTCTATATATTACTAAGTGCTCATCGTGATTAAGTGTACTCTTAATCCCCTTCACCTTTTTCAGTCATCCCCCCATCCTCTCTGGTAACCCTGTTTGTTCTCTATAGTTAAGGGTCTGTTTTTTTGTTTTTATTTTTCGAGTTCATTTGTTTTGTTGCTTAAATTCCACTTACGAGTGAATTCATATGGTATTTGCTTTCTCTAATTGGCTTATTTCTCTTAGCATTATACTCTATAGATCTATCCATGTTGTTGCAAATGGCAAGATTTCATTCTTTTTTATGACTGAAAAATATTCTATCATGTATATATATCACATCTTCTTTATCCATTGATCTATCAGTGGATACTTGGGCTGCTTCCATAATGTGCCTATTGTAAACAGTGATGCAATAAGCATAAGGGTGCATATATCTTTTCAAATTAATGTTTTCCTATTGTTTGTGTAAATACCCAGCAGTACAATTACTAGATCCTTCAGTAATTCTATTTTTAATTTTCTGAGGAACCTCCATACTGTTTTCCAGATTGCCTGCTCCAGTTTGCATTCCTACCAACAGTGTGTGAGGGTTCCCTTTTCTCCACATCTTCACCAACATGTTGCTTCTTGTGTGTTTTATTTTAGCCATTCTGACAGATGTGAGGTGATAACTCATTGTATTTTTGATTTGCATTTTCCTGATGATGAGCGATGTTTAACGTTTTTTCATATGTCTGTTGGCCATCTGTATTTCTTCTTTGAAAAAATGTCTATTGATGTCTTCTGCCCATTATTAATTGAATTTTTTAAGTGTTGGGTTGTATAAGTTCCTTATATATTTTGGATACTAATTCTTTATCAGATACATCTTTGGAAATATCTTCTCCCATTCAGGTGATTGTGTTCTGAAATTGTCTGTTCTTTGGTTTGGGGCATATTTCTCCATCTTTTCATTTTGCTTGACTTTCTGCATTTCTTTTCATGAATTGGGCAGAACAGTTATTTCTCTGAAACTTGAAGGAATGGTCTTGCTTATGGCCATTTCCTGTATAGGCTTTGTGTGGCTGGTGACTTTGGGTGAAGATTAGAGCTATGCCTGGTACAGACATCCCATGGCATCTGTGCTGAGGCTGCCCTGGTGAGATGTATAGAACTGAAGTGGGCATAGGCGGCAGTGATCTACGGGCTGTCCCTGCAGACTGAAACTTAAGTGATCACAAGCTAAGCTAGGGGCCAGGGGAGGTGTCCCAAGGCTCTAGGCACAGGGGAAACCCTGGCACGGCAGCTAAAATGAAAGTGAGTGCAGGCCAGGGTGTCCTGGGGCACTCGTGCAGGGCTCACCTTCTTGGTGTGGCTAGAGCTGGGGCAGGGCAGGGCTTTGGGTTCTTGTGAAGCTTCACACAGGGAGTGCCCGAATTGAGGTGGGGGAGGGAGCCCCAGGTCTTTCCACATAGAGGGCACTGAACAGGACACGTTTAGTGAGTGAGAGCCACGAGTTCCTTGATGCTCAGCACAGGGAGTCCTAGCAAGCCGTTCTAAGTGGTATGTTCCTGGAGTGTTCCAGTGTGCTTTGTTCCTGTGTCACCTTGGCACAATGGCTAGAGTCGTAGTGAGTGCTGACCAGAGACGTACAAGTGTGCACCACAGTGGAGGTTGGCTGGAGCAGGTGTGGGATAGAGGCCTGGAGCTCACTGAGGTGGTAGGTCAGCAAGAGTGCCTGGACCTTGCTCCCATCTATGCTATGAAGATTGGGGCAGCGGGAGTGTAAAACCATGGTGCTCATTGGCCACTTTGACTCAGAGTTCCAGAAGCTACCTTGTCATTTGTCAGGATTCTAGGGCTAGTTCTTTTACAGTCTAGTTGTCCTTTTAAACCAAGTTTTTCCCCCCCCCAGTGTTCCAGAATGCCTGGGGCTTATTGAAGGAGCAGGTTGGTGATGGTTCCTGGACCCCTGCTCCTTTGGTGGTGTAATACAAACCGGTGCTCACTAGCCTCCTGGACTAGTGAAAGTTCCAGCAATTTTCCCATCATTTGCCTGGNAGAAGCTACCTTGTCATTTGTCAGGATTCTAGGGCTAGTTCTTTTACAGTCTAGTTGTCCTTTTAAACCAAGTTTTTCCCCCCCCCAGTGTTCCAGAATGCCTGGGGCTTATTGAAGGAGCAGGTTGGTGATGGTTCCTGGACCCCTGCTCCTTTGGTGGTGTAATACAAACCGGTGCTCACTAGCCTCCTGGACTAGTGAAAGTTCCAGCAATTTTCCCATCATTTGCCTGGTCCTAGGGCTGGTTCCTTTATATCCTAGCTGCCCTTTTAAACCTTGACTTCTTTTCTGTGCCCCAGGGCAGATGAATCTGCTCCTGGTCCTATATGTGGTCTCTACCTGTTCTTGTACAGAAACTCTTCAATAAGACCTCAGTTCTTCGGGAGGAATTGCTCTATGTATAAATGTTCGTGTCATGTGNTACAAACCGGTGCTCACTAGCCTCCTGGACTAGTGAAAGTTCCAGCAATTTTCCCATCATTTGCCTGGTCCTAGGGCTGGTTCCTTTATATCCTAGCTGCCCTTTTAAACCTTGACTTCTTTTCTGTGCCCCAGGGCAGATGAATCTGCTCCTGGTCCTATATGTGGTCTCTACCTGTTCTTGTACAGAAACTCTTCAATAAGACCTCAGTTCTTCGGGAGGAATTGCTCTATGTATAAATGTACGTGTCATGTGTCTGTGGAAGAGGTGAGTTCAGGGTCTTTCTATGTTGTCGTTGGACCAGAACTCCCTGAATGTATTTTAAAAAGCACTAAATTTAAGAAACTATGCTTTATATAGTATCCATTTTAGTATAATACCCATCTTGTGTAGTTACATATTAAATTCCTGGAAAAAAGAAACCCAGTTAATGAAATCTTAATGCTTATTTACTTAAAAATTCTTTCTATGCAATACCTATTATCATTTCATGAAACTAGTAATGACATAAATTTTTAGAAATATGGTTTATATAGTAAAACTTAAGTTTCTTCATAAGGCATGCTATAGCTTCCATGCTCTGAGATCTGTCTTTATTTTCAGCTTCATCTTATTCCATTACACTGTATTCAGTAAGTCTCAGGGAATTTAACAAGTATTAAGATATGCATCCATTCATTTAGTTTTCCTTTCATTTACATGCATAATTTATTGATCTTACAATTCTGGTGGGAAAGACAATCACAAATTTAAGGGCATGATTTTGAAACTTAGTTGGATTAAATAAGAGTCAAATTTATTGTCTCACTAACAAGAACTTCTAGGGCTCTGTAAATCATTACTTAAATTACTTTAGTGGTTTAGTGGCATCACCAAAACACTGATTCTCTCTCGTTTTTACTCTACTATTCTGAGTGTTTGCATGGTCATCAGGTTTTATCTCCTCATGGTTACAAAAAGGTTGCAATAATCACAGACATCACTTGCACTGTTCAAAGGTAGAAGAGATCATTTTTTCATGAACGTCACTTTTAAGAATGAGGAAATCTTCAACTATAGAGTGGAAATCTCGCTTCTCAGTGGGATAAATCTCAAATCTCATTGGAAAAAATTAGAAAATGGCTGTCTTGACCCTGAGAACTAGTAAGAGGAAGAAGATTGCTATCTGGGTTGTCCTCATGGGGAAGGCATCCATGGTTTATCTGGGATAAGAGTGAGCAAATGAACAAGATTTATTCCCAGATGACCCTAGGACACTGTCACAGAGACCACCGATTATGCTTGCTATATAGTGCCTCTTTCGCTCAATATATTCTGTCCAGTTGGTAGCGCTTAGGTCCCCCACACATAACTTACTGTTCCCCACGCATCACTTGACCTTTGAATATGCTGTATATCTATTTAAAATGCATAGCCTACTTCTCTTTTCTATAGGTGGTTAATTCTGATTTATTGGTTCAAATATTCATAGGTTAACTTCTCTGAGAGTTTTGACTCTCATGTTGATATTTATAGTACACTGTGCATATTTTTATAATTACAATTTCCATTTTATGATTATCAGTGTGTGATTATGTGTCACTTTGTATCACTAGACTGAGAAGAATTATATATATATATATTTTGAATGACGTTTAGATATAGATGCCTTTATGACAGAAAATAATGTTCACACTACACAAAGTATATTTTTGAAAGGAAAAACCCAAAGAGGAATTTGATAGCATTTTCCTAGACTTCTATTCATAGTACTTGTTTTTTCATTGCATAACAATAAACTTTTAGGGAAGAGTTTCAGATGGACAGAAAGGTTGCAAAAATAATCATTTCTATGTATTCCACACCTAGTTTCCCCTGCTGTTCAGTATACTTGATAAGCCTAATGAACAACTATGTAAACACTGTCATCAGTAACTAAATACATATCTTGTCTTGATTTCCTTAATTTTTACTTACTATGCTAGTTTTCAGGATTACTGGTCAGGTATTTTACACAGTTTCCCTCAACTGGGAATGTTCTGATGTTTTTATCATGCTTAGAATGGGATGAATGGTTTTTNATATCTTGTCTTGATTTCCTTAATTTTTACTTACTATGCTAGTTTTCAGGATTACTGGTCAGGTATTTTACAGTTTCCCTCAACTGGGAATTTTCTGATCTTTTTATCATGCTTACAATGGGATGAATGGTTTTCGGGAGGAAGAACATGGAGGTAAAATGCAGTTCTCATCATATCATATGAAAGGATGCATTTTATCAACACAACATGTCTATGGATGTTAAGTTTGGTCATAGATGAGGGAGTGTTTGTCAGGTTTTGACATAGTAATGTTACTCCCCCCCCCCCATATTGCACTATTTCAAAAGAGGTCACTACGTACAGCCCAGTTTTAAGGGCTGGGGAATTATGCTACGGTTGCTTGAGGTTGCGTTCATTGGAATTCTCTTGCTCAGGATACTTGTTTATTTTTACCTATTTATAATCTATTCACTTAATTTCAGTGTAGGCTAAGGGATATTCATTTTTTCTAAATTGAATTGTAACCAAATGTTTTGTATTGCAAAACTTTCATTTTTGACCACTGAAAGTTTTATCAGTTGGCTCTTGTGTCCCTTTGACATATTTCAGTTGGTTTTGTTTTTCAAGCACTTTCTTAGTTTCTGCCGCCAAAAGGCACTTCAGGCTCATCTCGTATATTTCCTGCATTAGCTCTAGAGTAGTCATTTTGCTAAGGGGCCTACGTTCCTTTTGTTAGAAATGGAATTAAAAGTCTAAATTAGAACACAGTGAATACTTGTTAAGGAATTCTGTTGTTTCTAGACTCTTAGTTTACAGAGTAAAGAAATACATGTGCATAGTAAAAAGTGTTTTTTCCCCAACTTTATTAATATAAAATTTGCATATAAAATTGTGTAAATTTGTACAGTGTGATGATTTGATACATGTATATATTGCCAAATGATTACAATAGGGTCCATTAACGCTTTTATTATCCCACATAATTACCATTTCTTTTCTGTGGCGAGTATATTTAAGCTCTACTCTCTTAGCAACATTCAAACACATAACGCAGTATTGTTCACTATAGTCTCCACGTTATACATTCAACCCAAGGAATTTACTCATAACTGGAAGTGTATACCTTTGATGAACTTGTGCTCATTTTCCCCAATCTCCAACCCCTGGCAGCCAGAATTCTAATCTCTGTCACTAAAAGTTTGGGTATTTAAAACTCCATATTTAAGATAGGTCATACAGTGTTGGTCTTTGTCGGACTTACTTCACTTAGCATATGTCCGCATATTCCATCCATGTTGTCACAAATGGCAAAATTTCCTTTCTATAGCTGAATAATACTCCATTATGTAGATAGATACATAGAGATATGTATATGAATACATCTATATATTTTCTTTATTCATCAATGAATATCCATCAGTGGACACTAAGGCTTTCCATGTCTTGACTATTGTGAAGAATGTTTTCGGGGCACATGGGTGGCTCAGTTGCTAAGCATCTGCCTTAGGCTCAGGGTGTGATCCTGGTGTTATGGGATCGAGCCCCACATCAGGCTCCTCCTCTATGAGCCTGCTTCTTCCTCTCCCGCTCCCCCTGCTTGTGTTCCCTCTCTCTCTGGTTGTCTCTCTCTCTGTCAAATAAATAAAATCTTTAAAAAAATGTTTTCATAAATGTGGGGATATAGATAATCTTGCTAAGATACTGATTTCATTTCCATATGATATATACCCATAAGTGCAGTTGCTAGATTTTATATTAGTTCTATTTTTAATATTTTTGAGGAACCTCCATACTAGTTTCCATAGTGGTTGTACCAATTTGCATTCTGACAGCACACAGAGTTCCCTTTTCTTCACATTCTTGCCAGTACTTCTTAACTAAAGTCTTCTCGATAAGAGCCATTCTAACAGGTGTGATGTGATTTTTTTTTACGGTGGTTTTGACTTGCCTTTCCCTGATGATTACTGATATGAGCAATTTTTCATACCTGTTGGTCATCTGTGTGCCTTCTCTAGAAAAATGTCTATTTGGGTCTTATTTTTAGTTTTTTTTTTTTGTTTTGGCTATTGAGTTGTAGGAGTTCCTTATATTTTCATTGCTATTAGCCTCTTACCCAATAGATGATTGCAAATATTTTCTCCCATTCCATCCATTGGTTGCTTTTACTTTTTAGTTTGACATAATCCACTTGTTTTTGCTTTTGTTGCTTGTGCTTTTGCTATCACATCCAAAAAAATAATTGCCAAGATCAATATCAAGGAGTTTTTCTTTTGCTTTCTTCTAGGAGTTTTACAGTTTTAGGTCTAAGAGTTAAATCTTGAATCCATTTCAAGTTTATTTTTGTAAGTGGTGTGAGAGAGTCCAATTTCATTCTTTTGCATATGATTATTTAATTTTCCAGACACTGTTTATGGAAGAGAGCATTCTTGCCCCATTGAGTATTCTTGGGTCCCTTTTCAAACATGAGTTGACTGTATAGACAAGGGTTTATTTTTTTTTATTTGAGAGAATTCTGTTCCCATGGTCTATGTGTTTATTTAGATGACTGTAATGTAGTTTGAAAACAGGAAGTGTGATGCCTCCAGCTTTGTTTTTTCTTATGATTTCTTTGGTTATTCAAAGCCATTTATGGTTCCATACAAATTTTAGAACTTTAAAAGATATTTCTGTAAAAAAATGCCATTAGAATTTAGTTAGGGGTTTTATGAAATCCATAAATGGCTTTGGGGAATATGGATATTTTAACATTTGTTCTTTTTATCCCAGAACACAAGATAGATTTCCATTCATTTATGTCTTTGTCAATTTCTTTCATCAAAGTTTTTTTCTCAGTGTATGGATCTTTCATCCCCTTATATACATCACTGTGTATTTTTTTTCTGTTTTTGATGCAGTTGTGAGTGAGCCTGTTTATTTTTTCTTCAGATAGTTTGTTGTTAGTGTATAGAAATGCAACTGATTTCTGTTTATTCTGATTATTACTTTAGTCTTCTTACTTCTTATTGGTCTGTTCAGATTTTTGATTTCTTGATTTAATCTGAATAAGTTGTATATTTGTTATGATCTTTTATATTTGTAGTGTATAAACTACACTTTGATTTCTGATTGATGTAGCAATCAAATTCTTATTTTGGGGTGCCTGGGTGGCCACTTTTATTTCTGATTTTGATTTTTCATTTTTTTTTTTTGTTTTAAGTCTAGCTAAATGTTTGTCAATTTTATCTTTCACAAAACTAGCTCTATATTCTGTTGTTTTTCTGGTCCTTATTTATCTCTGATTTTGTTATTTTTTTCCTTTTACTAACTCTGGGCTTACCTTGTTCTTTTTCTAGCTCCTTGAAATGTACATTTAGGTTGTTTATTTGAGATCTTTATAAACTTCCCTCACAGAATTGCTTTTGCTGCATCCCATAAGTTATGGTTTGCTGTGTTTCTATTTTCTTTTATCTCAAGATAGTTTTTAACTAATCTTTTAATTTTTTTCTTTGACTCACTGGTTGTTCAGGAGTATTTAATTTCCACACATTTGTGAATTTTCTGGCTTTCCTCCAGCTATTGATTTCTAGTTTCATGTCTTTTTGGTCAGAAAACATAATTTGTATCCATTAACCTGAATAATTTTCCCTGTTCACTTGAGAATTTGTATTCTCCTGCTGTTGGTAGAAATGTCCTCTATATATCTGTTAGGTCATTCTCAACTATAACGCTGACAAATTTTGACTTAAAGTTTATTTTTTTTTCTCAAGTAAGTACAGCCATTCCTGCTCTCCTTAGGTTTCCATGTGCATGGAATATCTTTCTGCATAACTTCACTTTGAGCTTCTATGTCTCCTTAAAGCTGAAATGAGTTTCATTTAGGTAAATATAAATGGATTAAATTCTCCAAACTATGTGCTAAAGAATTAATGATAGGTAAGGACTTGTAGGTAAGGTTGTGTGATTATCTTGTTCCTTTCTTCCTTTCTTGTCCTCCTTTGTAAATTTAGGATTTTCCATAGTGGTATGCTTTGATTCACTTCTCAATCTTTTTTTTTTCCAATTTAATTCAACCTGCTCCAAGTTTTAGGCTTGTGGTTACCATAAAACATAGTTATAATAGCCTATGTTAGGCTAACAACTTCAATTGCATTTAAAACTCTAATCATTTACTTCTCTTTACACATTTTATGTTTTTAATGTTGCAACTTATATATTTTTATTGTATAGCCATTAAAATTACTGTAGTTTAGACATTTGTAATATTTTTCCCTTTAACCCTTACACTAGGATTAACTGACACACCACAAATTAACCCGCTGCATTAAAGTATTCAGAATACTTAACTTTACAGTGTGTTTTATACTTTCATATTTCTAACTAATGTCGTTTCATTTTAGCTTGGCAAATTCCTTTAAGCCTTTTTTGTGAGGCAGTTCCTATGGTGATTATCTCCCTCAGCTTTTGTTTGGGAATGTCTTTACCTTACCTTCACTTCTGAAGGACAACTTTGCAGGGTAAAATATTTTGGTTGGCAGGATCCCCTGCCTGCCCCCCTCCTCCAGCCCCAGTCCTTTGACTGTATCATTCTATTCTTTTAATCTGTAAGGGGTCTTCTAAAAATCCAATGGTAGCCTTATGGGGATTCTCTTCTATGAGAGAATTCTGCTCTTAACTGCTTTTAAAATACTCTTTGTCTTTGATTTCAGACAACTGTACAATAATGTTTTTTGGTGACAATGATTGTAGTTTGAAATTTTGGGATGATCTATTATCTTAATGAATTTAGATGTCCAAATCTCTCCCCAGATTTTAGAAGTCCTCAGCCATTAAATCTGTAAAGTTTCTGTTCCTTTCTCCCTCTATTTTCCTTCTGAGATTCCAGCTTTTCTTTAATGATATTCCAGGGTTCATNACTTTTCTTTAATGATATTCCACGGTTCATGTTGAATTTCTTCACTTTTTCATTCTTATTCTCCTTTAAATAATTACAAAGACCTTCTACTTCACAGAATCTTTTTTCTGCTTGAGCCAATATGCTTTTGATTCTCTTTATTGCATTTTTCATTTCATTCATTATATTCTTTAGCTCCAGAATTTGTTTGGTTCTTTTTAAATTTTTTTCTCTGTTAAACTTTGCATTTTGTTTGTGTATTTTGCTCTTGATTTCACTGCATTATCTACCTTTAAATGTTTTCTTGTAGCTCATTGAGATTCCTTAGAACAGCTACTTTGAATTCTTTGTCAGGTAAATCATTGATCTTCATTTTTTTGTGGTTGATTCCTGAAAAATTATGATGATCTGGTGTTGTCATATTTTTGGTGATTTTTTTCATGTTCCTTTAAGTCTTGCACTGCTGACTTCACAGTTGAGGAAGGGGTCACCTCCTGTATTCTTCACTAACTAGCTGAGAGAGAGAAATACCTTGTCAACCCTGCTAGAGATTCTGAGGCTTTCTCAGGCTTTTCCTATAGATACACCTGCTGACTACTTTTTGCTACCTTGTGTGACAGAATTCTTAAAGCTCATGTGCCTTCTCTCAATCCTCTCATAAAGATATTTCTCGATAGCATAAAGCCAGACCTGTTGCTGACAGTCTTCATTTTGCTTGCCCTAGAATGGTGCTAATGCAGGTCCATAGATTTGGGCTAGCTTCATGAACACACTCACTAGACCTCTGTGAAACTCTCTTGCTGCTGCTGGGAGTGCCTATGAGCCCTTTGAGGATCTGCATTCTGGTTGTCCCTTGTGGCTCACTGGGGGCTTCCTGATGGTGCCTGTGACATGTTTAGTAGAATCTTCATCCATCTGATACATTCACCATGCCTTAGCTGTCATTTTCTTAACCACTAACTGTTTCCAAGTCAGGATGTTCAGTACTCAGTATTCTGGATAGGGCAAAAGAGAAATGAGACTCTTTGGCAATATCCTGCCCTGATGGAGAAGTTGTGCACTATTCACATACTCTTACTTTTCCCCATGGAAGAAATCATGGACTGAAAATTTTCTCTTAACACTAAGCTGTGCTGGTTTAGGGGATGGGTGATGTGGGTAAAATGAACCATTACCTGTTTCCATGCTTCCATCTGGTATTTTTTTGTTCTAATGATGTGCTGAAACTTCCCCACTGGATTCCGGGATTTCCACAAAGTCTTCCTTGCCCATTGGTGGTTGTCTCAATTGATGTTCTCTAGGGGAAAGATAGTATAAAACACTCCACCATTACGATGATGTCTCCTATAATTATCTAAACACAATTTCACCCTCATGCCTCCAACTCTAATACACATATTCCATTCTAGCCCTTTTCCTCTTTGCTTATCTCCCACTTCAACAGTGAGAACCTGAGTGTCACCATCTTTCATCCATTTACATAATAGTTTAATTCTAGTATACAAGTGTACTGGTTTCATAATTGGTAATCAGTACTCTGATAATAAAAAGCTTTACCAACTAATGCAGTGTTTTTATACAACTTCTCTTATCTATAGACTCTTTATTCATTTCCAAAGTTCCTTAGATGACTACTTTGTACCTTTCCCTTTTAGTGAGATGATGTCCTACATTTTGATACAATTAGTTTGTTTTCTTCTTGTTTGCTTTACTTCTTTGGAACCCCTAACCTCCTAATGCATTTAAAAACATTTTTTTAAACATTTAGTTTCACTCTTTGTGCTATGAAATTGTAATGGTTTTGACAAGTTCATGGTCTAATGTATTCATCAGTACTCTATTATACAGAATTGGTTTATCCCTTAAAAACCCTGTTTCACCTATTAAACTTTCTTCTCCCTTAGAACCCAGGATTAGCACTTTTTTACTTTCTGTCCTATAGTTTTTTTTTTCTTCTGAAGGTCATATAAATTTAATAATTCAATATGTAACCTGTTCAGGCTGACTACTTCCAGTTAGCAATATGCAATTAACATTCACTCATATTAATAGCTCATTATCTGTTATCCTTAAATCCTAAATAGTAGGTATATTTCACTGTTTATCCTCTCACATATTTAAGGACATCTCGAGTGCTTCCAGTTTGGGGCAATTATAAATAGTGCCCTATAAATTTTCACATGGATGTGTAGACATTATTTTTCAAAAGAGATAAACAAATACTAAGAATTTGATTGCTACGTCAAAGATAAACCTCTGTTTAGCTTTTTAAGAAACTGTCGATGAGTCTTCCGAAGTGGCTGTGCCATTTCATTCCTTCCAATGATGGAAATTATTTCCTATTTCTCCAAATCTTTGACAAAATTGCTATTAGGATTTAATTTTTTAAATTTTTACCTATTCTAAAAAGCATGGAGTATTTTGTTTTTTAATTTTTTCCCTAATGACAAGTGGTTGTTGATGATCTTTGAAATTCCTTAAACTGTAATTTGTCAATAATTTTGAAAATTTTCTATTACTAATTGAAATATTTCTTCTGCCTCATTCTTTGTTCACTTTTTAAATTATGCCTACATTGAAACTTTCTGTAAACTTTCTGAAACAGTTCTTAGGTGTTCTGGTGTCTTTTTGATTTTCTTTTCATGTTCTCATTTCAGTTTGGAAAGTTTCCATTGACTCTCTTGAAGTTCACTGACTCTTTCCTTGGTGTGTTAAATTTGATGAGCTGATCAAAGGCATTCTTCATTTTTGTTACTTCTTGATTTCTTGCATGTGCTTTTGATTCTTTCACATTGTTGTTATCTCTCTGGTAACAGTATTTTAAAACACTTGTCTGGTAATTCCTACATTTGTGTCACATCTGAATTTGTTTCTGATGATGGTTTTGTCTCTGTAGGTTGTGTAATTTTTGTTCAAAGTTGGACATGGTATGTGTTATAGGTCTTATCTATGTTGTAATGTGAGAAGTTCTATTAATTTGCCTAGGATTTCAGCTTTTTTTAGTGATAGGTTTCAAATACCTCTACTGTTCTTATTTTTGCCTTTTTTCCCTGGCATTAGGGCTTCTCTTTGTTCCTCAGAAAGAGTATGCATCTTGGGACTTCTTTCAACTGCGATCCACTCTTAATATACTTGAGGTGTATTGGGATGATGGTTGGATGTGAGAGAAGGAAGGCAAGCCACATTCTTTGGAATAAATGTCAGGCTAATAGATCTCCCCTCTCTTTGGGGTTTGCCTTTCTTCAGTTTTTCTGGTTCTTTTTCAGAGATACAACTTTTATCTTTTTTGTCCCCTCATCTGTTCTACTTCCAATCTATTTTTTTTTGAAGCCTTGTTCTGTTGTTAATTAGTTTTTCCTTCTCCTCTTAATATAGGAAAGCTGGAAAGGGTACAGTATTGTGGAATTCCTTTCCACCATGGGAAATAAGCTCTGGCTAAGGGATTCCCTGAGAGTCGGGCTTCATTATGAGGGTTTTGGAAGGTATCATAGTTGTTTCTCTTCCTTTATTCTTCAGAGTCATGAGGTTGTTTTTCTCAGATTTTCTCTGTGAAAGCCTAGTGCAGTCTCTGGAAGAAATTGTGACCCTCAAAAGTTTCTTACTCCAGTGTACACTCAGCTGGCAGCAATTTCTGATTTTCCAGTAATGCAAGTCTTACTATCATTAATAGCTTCCAGATGCTGCTGCCTCTCCAGAAATGGGGATAACTGTTTGCCCTGTGCTCCTAGTTTTCTGATGGTTCTAAGAAAGTTGTTCATTTTTAGATTGTCCAGCTTTTCTTATTGTAAACAAAAAGTGCCAACTTATGACACTTTTACAACTTGGACTTGGAACCAAGAGACTAGCTGGTTTTTAAATTAAATATAAATTAACTTTAATAAATTGACCCTTGATATAATTTTAATTAGAAACAGCATTATATTGCACAAAATCACTAAATATAATATTATTATTTAAGTGTAAACTTGTAGGAGCATGAATTTCCAAATGTTTTATCCATGCTTAAAAAGGGAATATTCAAAATGATTTGAAAAAATTAGATTTCAACTTTTCAGTTTACAGATCTAAATTGTACTTCTGAGCTCTCACAGCAAATTTATTATAGCCTACTACTTATTTTAAATTGTCTTAAGCATTTTCTTCAGAAGATTAGGCAGTAATAGAACAGATTTTTAAAAGCCCTCTTCTACCCTTGTTTCTGCTTTATTCTTTCCCTATAGGAACTCTAGGGACCTTACTGTCTTGTATTTAGGCACCATTAGTATTTTTCATTCTTCTACCATCTCCAAGCTTACTGATATATACAATATCCTATGACGTGCTAAATGATAGGTGTTGAATTCTTTTCAGGCATATTGAGTTCTTTAGGATTCTTAGTCTTACTGAGTTTTGGCATTCCAACTAAAATTTTGTTTCAGACCTCTGATGGCTTCCTAATCAAGTACTAGTATTCTGTTGATCATATAACATCTTGGTACTTCCCACTTAATGGTGACTGTTATTTCTGTTGATCTATATACTCATTTGATTATCAACCCATCTGTGCCTCAGTTTCTGCTATGTACTTTTCTTACATCTGATTTTTTTTCTTCCTTCATTCACTAGTCCCCAAACCCTTACATTTCCACTCTACCTTTAGAGTCAGATAAACAATGCATGCAACATATGAACATTTTGTAAAATGATACTGTACGAATAAAGAAATGTACAAAGGGTGAGAAAGCCATGTCCATAAACTATTCTTTCTGGAGAAGTTTACACATACACACATTTATCTGACTCTACTGGAATCTGTTTTTTCTCTTTCATACATAATAACTTGGGATAAGGATTTTTCTTCTCTACATTCATTTATTAAGTAAAAAAAAAATTGCTGCCAACTGAGTGTAGACTGGAGTAAGAAACTTTTGAGGGTCACAATTCCTTCCAGAGACTGTACCAGGCCTTCACAGAGGAAATCTGAGAAAAACAACTTCATGACTCTGAGGAATAAAGGAAGAGAAACAACTATGATACCCTCCAAAACCCTCATAATGAATAAGTAATAAAATGAGTTAGCAATTGGCAAGGTTTGCTTTGGGAAAATACCAAATGTGGACTGTCTTTAATGTGAAAATGCTATTTTAAGTAATTCAGAAAAGTTCATTAGACATTTTTAATGAAATCTTATGAATCTGCATGAATAATATGAAAGTTAACTTCAAATTTAATGATAGCCACATTAATTACCAAGGGAGTTTGGAGTTCAAGAAAGTTACTAACAGCTGGACAAAAGTTTGTTTTTATTTTAATCCTCAAATTTAAAAGCCATTCAGTACTATTTTATAGGAAATGAAGAAAAAGAAAATAGCATGGGAGGAAAAGGAAAAATGATACGAAGGGTGAGGAGAAAAAAGTAAAGGAGACGATCTTAGGAAAAACAAATTTCAGTTTTTTTAAAATATATTCATAGATTTGATAATATGGTTTAAAATCCCATTGAAGAATGTATATATCTTCATATTTTACTAATTCATTTTTTTAAAGATTTCATTTATTTATTTGAGAGAGAGAGAGATTGAGAACGAGTGGGAGGAGGGGCAGAAGGAGAAGCCGACTCCCTGAGGAGCAGGGAGCTGGATATGAGACTCCATCCCAGGGTTGGGTCATGACCTGAGCTGAAGGCAATGCTTAACCAACTGAGCACCCAGGTGCCCACTAATTCATTTGTGATAGTTACAAAAGACTTTCACTAGCATCCTAAGACCGCTCCATTGGAATATAGTTGCTATCGGTGGTATCCAGGGCTGTCATTTTTAATTTCTTGTCCACAACAATTTTATAAATGGAGTATAAGCAAAACCATTAGTTCATGCACAGAAGAGAGTAACAATGAGTAGAAATAGCTCAGATCAGTGAAATATTCTGCAAGGTTCAAGGGAGTGTATTTATCACTGACAGACATTTAATGTTTGTTCTATGAGTACAAAGTGAAAAACAAACATTTATCACTGCAAAGCTATTTCAGCTAAGAAAGTGCTAATATATTCTGAGACAGATTTTGAGCCACAGTGAAGAGTATGTCATGACTGGGAGGGATAATTGTGGACTTTTTCCAAAAACAAGCCATGGCTATCAATATTCCCAAATCCTGACAATTGCTCATTTTTTTTTCTCTCATCCCCACAAACAGAAGATTATCAACTCTGTGTCCTACTTACCCTGACTTGTTTTCTTTCTTTCTTGTGCTGGGATTTCATTATTTTTAGTGCTAGAGGCATTGTAATATATCTAAAGTACCTGATTTGCATGTTGAATAATTCAATTGATTCTCTGAATCCATGAGCATGGATGGAATAAAAAACTAATGTTTCATCCAAATATGACCTAGACGTATTGGATATTTGCCAAGTAAAGAATATAGGAATGTAATCAAAATACTTGAACATGAACAACAACAAAATGATGTGACTTTAAAACAACATTAAGTGAGAACTGGGGGGAAAAGGCTAATGGTGTAAAAATACTAATAGGTGGAGGAGACAGCAAAGTTTGCGACACTGAAGAATTAAATGAAGGATAATAAGAAAATGGTACACTGAAAATCAGTCGAAAGTTTCTATTTAAAGGTTTTTTTTTTTAATCACCAGAAACTATAATGAAAAGAAAGATGATGAGCATTCTGTTAATGTTTAATGATTACAAAAAGAAGGGACTTTTGTTTCTCATAATGGAGTAACAGGGAACACATTTATGTTCCCGCTTAAAACAATGACTTTCAAGAAATTAGAAATCCTACAAAGAAGGAAAATAATCCTTGAGAGAACTGAAATAAGCTAAATGAGCCCTGCGATCACCCAGCTTACTGTAATGAGAGTTTCCAGGTCTTAAAGCCAAAAGGGTAACCTAGGCAGAGGGGGTAGACTCCCAGAGGTGAACAGATGTCGCCAAAAGTCTTCATAGTTCTATAGAGTTTGAAGTCAAATTACTGGACATTTTGGACCTTCTATTTTTAATTTTTTGAGGAAGCTTCATACTGTTTCCACAGTGGCTGCACCAGTTTGCATTCCCATCAACAGTGTATGAGGGTTGGTTTTTCTCCACATCTTTGTCAACACTTGTTTCTTGTATTTTTTATTGTATGCATTCTGACAGGTGTGAGGTAATATCTCATTATAGGTTTGATTTGCATTTCCCCGATGTTGAGCATCTTTTCATGTGTCTGTTGGCCGTGTGTACATTTTCTTTGGAGAAATGTCTGTTCATGCCTTCTGTCAATTTTTTAACTGGATTATTTGTTTTGGGGGGGGTGTATAGTTATTTACACACTTTGGATACTAACCCCTTATCAGATATATCATTTGCAAATATCTTCTCCCATTCCATAGGTTGCCTTTTAGATTTGTTGATTGTTTTCTTTGCGGTTCAGCTTTTCATTTGGGTGTAGTTCCAAAACTTTATTTTTGCGTCTATTTCCCTCGCCCCAGGAGACATATCTAGAAAAATGTTGCTACAAATGATAACAGGGACATTGCTGCCTATACTCTCTTCCACGGGTTTTATGGCTTCATGTTTCACATTTAGATTCGTAATCCATTTTGAGTTTATTTTTGTTTATGGTATAAGAAAGTGGTCCAGTTTCATTCTCTAGCATGTAGTGGTCCAGTTTTCCCAACACCATTTGTTGAAGAGATTGCTTTTTTCCCCCACTGTATATTTTTGCCTCCATTGTCAAAAGTTAATTGACCACATAATTGTGTTTTTTTCTGGGCTTTCTATTCCGTTCCCTTGATCTTTTTGTCTTTTGTGTGTATGTCTGCCAGTACCATACTTTTTGGATTACTACATTTTGTAATACAACGGGAAGTGCAGATTTGTAATACCCCTAGCTTTGTTCTTCTGTTTCAAGATTGCTTTGGCTATTCAGGTTCTTTTTGGTTCCATACACAGGATTGTTTGTTCTTTCAGTGAAAAAGGCCTCCGGTATTTATAAGGATTGCATTAAAGCTGTAGCTCGTTTTGGGTAGTAAGCACATTTTAACAATATTTGTATTTCCAGTCCATGAGCATGGAATATTTGAAAAGTTTTAGGTACCTGTCTGCTTATTGTAGCATTATTACAATAGCCAAATTATGAAAGCAGCCCAAGTGTCCACTAACAGATGAATGGGTAAAGATGTGTGTCTGTACATACACACACACACACACGGGCAACAACATGAATGAACCTAGAGAGTATCGTGCTAAGTGAAATAAGTTAGTCATAGAAAGGTAAATACCATATGATTTCACTCATCTGTGGAATCAAGGAACAAAACAAATGAACAAAGAAAAAGACAAACCAAAAAAGTAGACTCTTAACTATAGAGAACATACAGATGGTGCCTGAAGGGGAAGTGGGTGGGGGACAGGTAAAATAGGTGAAGTGGATTACAAGTACACTTATAATGTATAGGATTAGTGAGTCAGTACATTGTACACCTGAAAGTAATACAACACTATATGTGAACTACACTGGAATTAATATATATAAAAAAAGGTTGGTTGCAGAACAAAGGGGAAAACTCATTGATGTCTGCAGAGAGTTGCCGTAGAATAATTGTGGTGTGTGAATTAATTGGCACACACACAGGGGAAGAAACTACCTGAGAGTTGGAAAAGGACCAACTAAAGGGGTTGGAGCCACAGTATCCAGTGCTCCCACAGGGTTGTGCTATTGCCTCTTTGCAAGCCAGAGTAGAAAATCTAATAATTCACAAGCCATTGGTAGACAACTTTAAAAGGTCTTGCCTTAGTCATTGGTGGAATTAGCCTTAGAATAAACATCAGAATGATGTTGTCTAAAGTCTTAAAACACAGATCCCAACAATCAACTAAACTGTCTTCAAGTAACTTAAATATGTCCTAGCCTAAAGCTCAAAAACCTTAAAAGCTCAAGGGATAAAAAATTATTTTCTAAAAAATTAAAATTCACAGTATCTTTTAGCCATTCAAATATTATCAAGCAGGTAAAGCAGAAAAACAGATCCAGAATGAGGAAAAGAAATGAAACAAGCCTGACACTATAGTGACAGATATTAAAAATAGCACATAAATAGAGCTACAGTTTATATGTTCAAAAAGCTAAGTGAATGGTTAAGCACTTTAAGGAGAAAGATATAAAAAAAAATTGACCTTGAAGCAGAAATTATGTTTAGTATAAAATAAATACATTGGATAAAATTGCTATAAGACATTGTAGAAAAATTCATAAACATGGATACCTCACAATAACTATTTAAAACACGACGCATAATAAGAATGGAGGGAAAAAAAACCCAATGTGATTTGTGGTACAACTTCAAGCAGCCATTCTACTTAGAGTCCCTGAAAGAGAGAGGGGTCAAAAAATATTTGAAGAAATAATTATGCAACAATTTCCCAGTTTGATAAAAACTAAACCTAGGTATTTAGGATGCTCAAGGAACACCAAGCCCTAATAACATGAGGAAAATTATACCAAAGAATATCTTAATGACATGGATCAAAATTGGTTATAAATATTTACAGGCATCCTGAGGAAAAGTATATGTACAGAGAAACAACAATAAGGATGAAAGCGATTTTTTGTTAGATCAAAGCGAGAGAGAAGACAGTTGATCAACACCTTAGAAGTACTGAATAAAAAATTGTCAACCACAAATTTGATGAATAGAGAAAATCTCTTATAAAAATGAAGGTAAAATAAAATTTTTTTTCAACTACAACCTGAGAGAATTGATGTACCAGGTCTATACTCCAAAAACGGATAAAAAAAATAGTCTTTCAGAGTTCTGGTCCAATATAGCAAAGAAGGAAGACCCTGAACTCACCTCCACAGATGTACCAAATTTACACCTACTTATAGAGCAGTTCCTCCTGAAGAAAAGCTGAGGGAAGACTGAACAACTGCTGTGCAACGAAAGGTAGACTACACAGAAAACAGTGAGACAGAGACTTGGTAATGAAGGGAACCCCCACCCTTGCCAATGCAGATTGCAGCAGGGAGGAATAGTACCGAGGGAGTGGGAGCAGACTGGTCATGCCTGGGGCAGAGTGAAAAAGCTGCCATTTTATTTTTTAGATGGTGGGGGGAACGAGAAAGAAAATCTTAAGCAGATTCCCCACTGAAGGCAGAGCTCGAGGCAGGGCCCAATCTCACGACCCTGAGATCATGACCTGAGCCGACATCAAGAGTTGGACGCTTAACCAACTGAGCCAGCCCAGTGCCCCAAAAGCTGCCATTTTAAAGAGCAACTAGATATGAAAGATCCAGCCACTTCAAGTGCTGAAAAGTTCTCTGGGTTGAAGGTGCTGGTGAAAACCGCTGTTGACATGCTCCCTGCATCTTGATAGAGTAGCTAGAAACGGCTTCCATATGACATAGGCAGCCTGCAGCTTCAGTAAACCTCCCAGGTCCAGGCCCACATAAGCCACGAATAGCCAGGCTGCAAAAAGCTATAATTTAAAAACAATAACTAGAATATCAAGGAACTAGCTCTAGGACCCCTAACTGGCAAGGGAGCTTCTAAAATTTTCTCTGAGTCTGAGGGCCTGGAAAGTGCCACTGTTGAAATTCCTCATCTACCTTGATAGTGCAGAGAGGAGCAAGGTCTGGTCTGCGGCCTCAGTGAGTCCTGGGTCCCTGAACCATGCCCACTGCAGCCGTCCCATCAAGGCGGCCCCAGTGCGGCGTGCTCCAGGACACTCCTGATCAGCACTCACAACAGCTGCAGCCACTGAGCCGACAACCACCAGCAACAGAGCACCCCAGAATGCTCCAGGCCCATCTCGCTTTGGCTTCAAACAGGTTTCTCTTGAGGTAGGCAGTGAACTCTGTGACCTCCTGGCTCATACCTTCTTCTGCTACAGCCAAAATTCTGAGTACCCCCCTTGACTCCAGCCTCCCTGCCAGGAGAACCCCTATGCTGAACACTCCACCATACCCTAGCGTGCTTCACTTGAGCATAGCTGTTCTGCCAGGACACCCTCTCTGTGGAGAGCCTTAGGCCTACCCCAGCCATCTCTGGGGAGAGTGCCCCAGGACCCCTGGCTTGCACCTCATTTTGGCTCCAGCTGCCCTGCTAAGGTGCCTCCTGCACAGAATACTCCAGCACCCCTTGCCCATGTCCTGGCACAGCTCCATTAAGCTCTCCAGGGTATTCTCTGCACAGAGGGGCCCAGGACACACAGACTTCCACTCCATCTTCAACTGTCCCACCACAGGGCCCTGTGTACAGGGAGCCCCGGGACCACCCCAGCCCATGAACCCTTGAGCTCTGCCACCCTATCAGGGGACCAGCACAAGTGTCCTGAGATGCCCAGCCCACACAACACCACTCCAACCAGCCAGCCAAAGTCACCAGGCACACAGGGAATCTACACAGGGAATGACCATACACAAGATCATTAGTGCAGATTTAGGAGAAGTAGCTGTTCCACCTAATTCATAGAAACAAATGCAGAAAGTCAACGGAGTGAGTTGAAGACCTGAATGGGAAATATGAAACCTTTAAACTCCTAGAAGAAAACAGACAGTAATTTATTTGACATCAGTCTTAGCAGTATTTTTCAAGATACGTCTCCTCAGACAAGGGAAACAAAAGTAAAAATAAACTATTGGGACTACCACAAAATAAAAACTTAGAGTGAAAAAAACCATCAGCCAAATGAAAAGGCAACCCCATGAATAGGAAATAATATTTGCAAATAATCTACCTGATAAGGAGTTAATATCCACAATACAGAAAGAACTTATATACCAGAAAACACTGAAAAAAGAGAAATAACCCAATTTTAAAAAGGACTAGACCTAGTAGACATTTTTCCAAAGAAGACATACAGATGGCAAACAGACACATGAAAAGATGTGTCACCACATCATCAGGGAAATGTAAATCAAAACCACAATGAGATATTACCTTACACCTATCAGAATGGCTAGAATTAAAAAGATAAGAAACAACAAGTGTTGGTGAGGATGTGGGACAAAAGGAAACATGCACTGCCGGTGGGAATGCAACCTGGTGCCGCCATTATGGAAAACAGTATGGAGAGTCCTCAAAAAATTAAAAATAGAAATACCATATGATCCAGCATTCCACTACTGGGTATTTACTCAAAGAAAATGAAAACACTAATTTGAAAAGCTATATCTATCCCTATGTTTAATACAACATTATTTACAATAGGCAAGATATGGAAGCAATCCCAGTATTCATCAATAGATAAATAAAGAAGATGTAGAATACACACACAAAGGAATATTACTCTGCCATAAAAAAGAATGAGATCTTGGCATTTGGGGCCACATGGATGGGCCTGCAGGGTCTTACGCTAAATTAAAGAAGTTAGAGTGACAAAAACAAGTGCCATATGATCTCACTTTTATGTAGAATCTAAAAAGCAAAACAATGGAATACATGAATAAACAAAAAGCAGAAACAGACCCATAAATACAAAGAACAAACTGATGCTTGCCAAAAGGAGTGAGGCTGGGGGATGGGCAAAGTGGGTGAAGGGGAGTGAAAGGTACAGCCTTCCAGCTACAGAATGAATAAGTCATGGGGATGAAAGGTACAGCATAGGAAGAATCATCAATGGTATTTTAGTGGCCTTGTATGGTGACAGATGGTAGCTACACTTAGGTGAACATAGCATAAATTACGGAGTTGTCAAAACATGTTGAATTCCTGAAACTAATGTGAAATTGTGTGTTAACTATACTTCAAGAAAAAAGTAGTTTTTAAGATGGAAGAAAAATGATAATCAATATAAATATGAATCCACACAAAGAAATGAATTGTACTAGACAGGGTAAGTACATGGATTAAAATGACGAATCACTTAAAACATTGACTTTTAAAAAACAACTGATACAATGTGGTATTTATGAAATGTGGAAATTGTATAACAAAAATAAAATTTGGGAAGGGAGTTACATAAGTATATTCTTGTACTGTTTTTATACTATTTGTAAACTGGAATGATTTCACTCAAGTTAGATTATATTAGGGGCACCCTTCAGCTCAGGTCATGATCTCAGGGTCCTAGGATCGAGTCCCTCATCAGGCTCCCCACTCAGGGGGAAGTCTGCTTCTCCCTCTCCCTCTATGCTCTCTCTAGCTCTCACTCTGAAGTAAATAAATATTTTTTTAAAGATTGACATATTAAATTTTTTTTACTCTAAGCCTTAAAGTAATCCTAAAATTTCAACAAAAAATTGCTGTCAATATGTCAACAAAACTGATAAAGAAGATTATTAAAAAAAATACACTAGATTTGAAAAAGGGAAAAAGAGAAAAAGGTAGCAAAAACAGATGGCACCAGTAGAAAATACATAGAACATTGTATGGTTACACTTAACCTTAATAGTAATGACATTACTCGGAAATGCTCTAAGCACCATCATCAAAAGGAATAAATGGATTCGATAAAAAGTGAGAATCCTATACTGCCAACAAGAAACATACTGCAAACATAAAGAAACAAAATGGGACAAGTTAAAGGGTAGTAAAATGCATACTATGTTAACACTAGTCAAAACAAAGCTGGTAACAGAAAAAGTACGTTTCAGAGCAAAACATGTTGTCAGGGCTAACTAAGGTGATTGATAATGATACATTGGCTAATTAAAAAAAATAAAAATCTTAAATATTTTTGCACTTGATGCAAGATGCTTAATTAGCAACTCAAAACCTAGTTCTTCGAGATTAATAAAATTGATAAAACTCTAGGCCAACTGTTCAGGATAAAAAGAGAAGTCTTGGGGCGCCTGGGTGGCACAGCAGTTAAGCATCTGCCTTCGGCTCAGGGCGTGATCCCGGCGTTATGGATCGAGCCCCACATCGGGCTCCTCTGCTATGAGCCTGCTTCTTCCTCTCCCACTCCCCCCTTGTGTTCCCTCTCTTGCTGGCTGTCTCTATCTCTGTCAAATAAATAAATAAAATCTTTAAAAAAAAAAAAAAGAGAAGTCTCAAATTAACCAATATCATGATAAGAGACATGTCACACTACAGAATCTATATTTCAAGGAAAATCAGAATATTATGAACTTTATGCCTGTCAAGAAGCTAGCTGACAGACATAATTCATAAGAAACATAGAACATGGATATATATTCATGAAGAAATGAATAAACTGAAATGGATAAAATCTTTGGAAAATATAAACTATTAAAGTACTCTCAAAAGGAAATAACTTAAAAAATAAATTTGTAGTTTTAAAACTGTCAACAAATTAAACCCTGGAACCAAATGGCTTCAATGAGGAATTATACAGAAATAATGCCCTATCTATGGAAAATTCTTCAGAAAAATGAATGTTTCCAAATTCACTTTATGTGATTAGCATTATAGTAATACCAATACTAGAGAATGACAATATAAGAATATAAAACATCAGGACAATATCCCTCCAAAATATAGATGCAAAAATTCTAAGTGGAAATTAGCACGGCTAATTCAACAATATATTAAAAAGATAATACATCATGACAACCTGGGGTTTATCCCAAGATTGCAAAGCTTATTTAACTTTCTTATGTCAAGGAATGTAATTCACAATATTAATTAAAAAAATCCCATGATCCCAATCGACAAATAACAAATGTGTGACAAAATCCAAAATACATTCTTCTCATAAGAAACTAGAAACAGAAGAGAACTTTCTCAACATGATTAAGAGCATCTACAAAACCCAACAGTTAATAACATTCTTAATGACAATGAAATGTATGCTTTCCCTAAAAAATCAGGAAAAAGACAAAGGTGCCTGCTCTCATCACTTCTTTCAACATTACATAGAAGTCCTAGGCATTGAAGTAAAAGGATAAGAATTACAAGGCATCTCCATGGAAAAGGAAGAAATAAAAATGTCTTTATCACAGTTGATAAAATCTATGTAGGAAATTGATGAATCTATAAAATCACTGCTAGAAGTTGAGCAGCACTGCATATTATAAATTATGATACAGAATCATTGTATTTCTTCATAAAAGCATTGAAAATGAGATTTTAAAATACCATTTAAAATTGTATAAAATTATGAAATATATTGGGGGATACCCAACAAAAAATGTGAAAGACATCTACACTGAACACTACAAAATTGCTAAGGAAATTAACATATGTGGAATGTTAAATCATTTGATTTAGAAGACTGAATGTTGTTAAGATACTCATTCTCCAAAAACTTCTCAAAAATTCAATAAAATTCTAATGAAAATCTTAGCCAGTTTGTAAAAATTAACATACCTGTGTTGGAACAATTTTATATCCCTACTGCACCCCCCCCAAAAATTACCTCACATCATATAGCAATATAAACTTATGAATAATAGATTTGATGTAAAAATAAATTACAAAACATCTAGAAGAGAACATTTTCTAATCATTATACCAAAAGAATAATTCATAAATAAAAAATATATAAATTGGATATCATCAAAATAAAAACTTCTCTTTGAAAGACATTCATATGCACACATTCTCGTATGTTCTTAGGTTTGCTTATGCATAAGTGAAATGAATGACAGCAAGAATACAAGGTATGAGAAGGAGAGATTGTGATTACTTGTTAATTACAAGGATCTGTTATTACCTGTCAAATGTTACAGTATTATTTAAAAGGCATTTCTAAGCAACCACTAAAAACTTTTTAAAAATGCAAATGATTGTGACAATATGCTAAAAAAAAGGAGAGAACATGGAATCATAAATTGCTCAATTAAGTCCAGGAAAGGACAGTATAAGAGAAACAGGCCAATAACCCTGATGAACACGGATGCAAAAATCCTCAACAAAATACATCAAAGAGGACATACGATATGAACAAGTGGGATTTATTCCATGGATGCAAAAATGTTTCAACATCTGTAAATCCATGTGAAATACCACATTAACAAAATCAAAGGCTAAAATCATATGTTTATGTCAGTAAATGCACTAAAACCATTTCAGAAGTTCTATATCCATTTATGGTAAAAACTGTCGACAAAGTGAATTTAGAACATACTTCAACGTAATAAAGTCAGTGTACCCCAAACCCACAACTGATATTATACTTGATGGTGAAAAGCTGAGAGCATTTCCTCTAAAATCAGGAAGAAGATAGGATGCCCACTCTCTCCACTTTTATTCAACATAATATTGGCAAGCCTTGCTGGAGCAACTAGCAAATCAGAAAGAAGAAATACAAAGTTTGTCTATTAGAGAGAACATATATAAAAAGCCCTAAAGACACCACCAAAAAAACTTTTAATACATGAATTCAATAAAGTCGCATTCTGTTCTGTTGGATTTCTATACACTAATAATGAACTATTAGAGAAATTAAGAAAATAATCCCATTTATAGTTGCATCAAAAAGAATAAAATAACTAGAAATAAATTTAACCACGGAGGTGAAAGAATTGGACACTGAAAACTGGAACACAATAATGAAAGAAACTGAAGAAGACACAAAACACAAAACTGTAAAACTAGAAGGCAACAAAGAAAAAAACCTAGATGGCCTTAGGAATCGTAATGACTTTTTTGGATACAGTACCAAAGGCTCTAGCCATGAAAGAAGGAACTGATAAGCTGGACTTCACTAAAGTTAAAAACACCTCCTCCATAAAAGACAAGAGGAAAAGAATGACAAGACATGCCAAAGAACAAGAAATAATACTTGAAAAGACACATCTGATACAGAATTGTTATCCAATTATAGCATTTAACATATAAGAAGTCTTAAAGCTCAAAAATAAGAAAATCTAATCAGAGAAAAAGCCAAAGACCTTAACAGATGCTTGAGCAAAGAAAATATACAGATGGCGAATAAGCACACCGAAAGAAGCTCCACATCTTATGTCACCAGGGAAATGCAAATTAAAACAACAGTGAGACACCACCTCACACCTAGTAGCGTGGCCAAAGCCCAGAACACTGACAATACCAAGTGCAGGGGTGTTGTGAAGCAACAGGAACTTTCATTTGTGGCTGGTGAAAATGCAGAATGATGCAGCCATTTTAGAAGACATTTTGGTAGTTTATTACAGTATAAAATACCAGAATGTGGTCCAGCAATCATGCTGCTGCTTATATATCCAAAGGCATTAAACAAACACTTATGTCCACACAATAACCTGTAGAGGGATGTTTTTGCAGCTTTTTTCATAATTGCCCAAACTTGGAGGCATCCCAGATGTCTTTCAGAAAATCAATTTATAAATGAGCTGTGGTACATCCTGACAATGGAATATTATTCAGTGCTAAATAAAAATGAGCTATTGAGACATGAAAAGACACCAAGGAAACTTCAATACAAATTACTAAGTGAAAGGCCAATCCAAAAAGGCCATATACTATAGGACTATCAGTATATGACATTTTGTAAAGGTAAAACTTTGGAGACAGAAAAAAAAATCAGTAGTTGCCTGGGATTGGGGAAGAGGAAGGATGAATAGGTCAAGCATGAAGCAATTTTAAGACAGTAAAATCACTGTCAGATGCTATAATGGTGAATACTTGTCATTATACAGTTGTCCAAATACACAGAAGGTTCTATACCAAGAGTGAATTCTGTGGTAAACTATAGACCTTAGGTACAATGATGTGTCAATGTACATTCATCAGTTATGTGAAAGCACTTTGGCATAGGATTCTGATAACAGGAGAGGCTTTGTAAAAGTGAGGGCAACAGGTATACAGAAAATCTCTGTACCTTCAGCTCCATTTTGCTGTCAGTGTAAAATTGCTCTAAAAATAAAGTCTATTGAAAAAAAAAACACAACAGATGAAAACACCTGGAAGGATGGATTTGTCACTTATATTGAGGACACAAAGCAGTTAATGGTGTGGAAATCAAGCATTCTACTCAGTATTAGGATACTTAAGAGTGGAAAATGCTGTTGTCACGGAAATAAAGTTGATAAAAGAGACAAATATAATGATTGCCAAGTTACAACTGAAAGTCTAGAAGATTAAGAACCAAATTCATTTACAATATAAATATTATAGAATATTTACCTTATATTTTCATAAATTATATTATTCATAATGAAACAGACAAAACTTTATGGCCATATATTAACAGATATTTTTATAATCTATAATTATCTTAATGTATGCTATAATTCAAATAGATAAATACTGAACTGAGAGTACTAGAATAACAATCAAATATAGACTTAGTCATTTAGTCTTATAAATTTTTTAAAAAGTAAAAATATTCAGAAAACATACCCATATAGTCCAAGAAAACAAAACAAAACCCTCTGTAAGTGGTATATACATTTTTTCCCCAAATACTATCCATGCATTCATAAGAATTTTCAATGTGGTAATTTGTTACACAATTTAAACTACTCACTGAGTTGGTTTTGTGTGTTGAGTCATTGATTTTACTACTATTCCCCAACATTTTCATTTACCTTCCATTTTGGGCTATCTATTTGTATCTGTATGTGTCTTCTTACAAGTGTACCAACTCATTGACCTTTGAGTGGAAGAATATAAGTGTGGATAGAATTAGTATTTCTGTTTTCAGTCTAAATTGCATTCCTACCCCAGTATTTATTATACTACTGATAATCAGTTCTAAAGATAATCTCATAGTTTTGAAGCTATTCTATTGGATAGCTGGATTTCTCATTAAAAGCCCCACAAAGGTTTACAAGGTGCAATCACAAAAACATGATTTAAAAATTGACAGCCAGACTTAAAAATGGGTTTCTTTTTAAGAAATACCATGATACATGGTAACTTTTAATGGAAAGTGTTTAGAAACCATTAAAAATATGTTTTTGGATTTAGTTATACAAACCCTCTTACTGGCTATTATTATATTTATTTGCATTATAAATATAGTTACATTTCATATTCATTGGAAATCCTGAAGAACAACATATGTATGTATACAACAAAATCTTTAAAGAATGGATGCATATTCAACTCATTCATATAACATCTCTCATGGACACCTACAAACTGGATTACATTATCATTGTTACTGGGAAAATTAACAATTCAAATTGCAGTAATTAAATACATGAAAATGAGTATTTGCAATTAGTTAAGTAGCTGACTTTGAACAACACACATTGGTGCCAATTCTCAGTACTTGTAAGCAAATTACAGGTATTATATTTCATCAGATGGTTTGGAATAAAAAATAATTCTTAAAAATTTAGACAGTTCTCAGAAGTTCTCTCAAATGTAAATCAAAATGGCAAAAGTAAAAAAAAAATTAGCCCATATCAACTAAAGAAATAAATGCATGGAGTAGTGACTTAAATGTGAGGACTACATACTAAATAACTCATTCATACAGTTCCATAAGTTTAAATGAATATTTTTTAAAGATTTATTTATTTTAGAGAGTAAGAGAGGGAGAGAGAATCTCAAGTGGACCCTCCCCTCCCACATAGGGTTCAATCTCAGGACCCAGCGATCATGACTTGAGCTGAAACAAAGAGTTGGACACTAAACCAAATGAGCCACCCAGATGCCCCTAAATGATATGGTTCAACATTACATAAAAGATGATTATTTGACTATGGGACATGTACATTTATGTTAAAATGAACCACTAGACAAAATGGTGGTATAGCAATATGCTTCCACACCACCACACACACATACATTGATTTGGACAACGATTTTGCACACAGAACCAATGATCAGGTCAGGGATTATAGCACACAGGTAGAGCCCAGAAATAAAAAAAAAGATGCACTGAGGAGGACAGTATTACAACACTTCAGTTGGTCTTAAGCGTTGAGTTGCTTCAAGACAACACGCTCCTTACCTGCTGCACTAAGACCCTTGATCTGTAACAGAACAAATTTACTTTGTTTGGTATTTGCAGACTACTGGCCTTGAGGAGTGAAGGACCAGACTGTTCCCTGCCACAGAGGCCAGCAGTCTGTTTGAAGCCACCTTGGCTTTCTGATTAGCCCAGTAATATTTTAGGAAAATGTTTTTATTTGTTTAGGTCACATAAATGATCTTACTAATCTTCCTTTTTGGATCTGTAGACCTTGCCCTCCTCTGTGGAAAGAAGAGAGTACTCCTGCACATCACAAGAACCAGAGCCCCTTTCAACAAACCCTCCCAGTGAGTTACAGTTTGTAGCTGGCGTCATCAAGTCTCCACATAATTAAGAAATGCTGCAGGCCACTGTATTTCCTTTGCTGATTTACTGCCCTGAACCCCTATTAAAAATACTTGGGCCAGGTGGAAACCTTGGAGCTGGCTTTTAGACAAGAGCCCACCTTCTCCCCAGTTTGCCAGCCTCCTGAATAAAACTCAAATCTCTTCCAATCAAAACTTATCTCTTGAGTACTGGCCTCTTGAGCAAGGGGCAGTCAAATTTGGGGTCAATAACAGTAGGAAGGACAGATTCATATATCCCCCCTTCCACATCCCCCATATCTAGGCAGCCTATCAAAGACAAAGTGAGAGAGATGTTCTCCCATGAGAAAAGGATGGTAAAGTATCTGATTTCTGGGCAGACACCAGAGCCAATCTGTCCCAACACCAGGCTTATGCTCATTGTCCTAGGTCACTCCCTGTAGGCTCTAGGGGCCCCAGACACATACCATGGTCCCAAAGTGGCTTCCTTGGCAAGGCTCCAGCCAGAAAAATAGTAAGATGGCATTAGTGAGTCTTTACCTATTAAAAATTACTTTAAATGTAAACTGACTAGGGGCTCCAGAGTGGCACAGTTGGTTAAGTGGCTGACTCTTGATTTTGGCTCAGGTCACGATCTCATGGTCCTGAGTTCGAGCCCCTCATTGCAGGGGGGTTGGGTCTGCTTGACTATTCTTCCTCTCCCTTTGCCCCTCCCCCTGCTCACATGAATGCTTTCTCTCTCTCAAATATTTTTAAAAAATGTAAATGGGCTAAACTCTCTAATCAAAAGACACAATAGCAAAATGGATTAAAAAATAAATTATATGCTGCCTACAAGTGACTCGCCTCAGCTTTAAGGACACAAACAGGCTCAAAGTGAAGACAGGGAGAAAGACATTCCATGCAAATGGAAACCAAAAGAGAGCATGGGTAAATGTACTTATATATGGAAAAAAAAACAGACATTAAATAAAAAATTGTAACAAAAATGTCATTTTACAATAAACAGGTCAATTTATCAATAGACTGTGATAATCATAAATATTCATCCAATATTGCAGCATGTAAATGTACTAAGCGAATATTAATATATCACTGTGGAGAAACAAAATACGATAATCGTAAGGGACTTGAAAATGCCACTTTAAACAATGGATATATCATCCAGACAGAAAATCAATAAGGAAACACTGGACTTGAACCACACCAAATGGACCTAAAGACACATTCAGATAATTTCAACCAACAGCAGCAAAATATATGTTTTTTTTTCAAGCACGCACAGACCATTTTCCAGGATATGCCATATCTTGGCATATGTAAGAGAACTGAAATTATACCCAGTATCTTTTCTGACCACAATGCTATGAAAAGTGAAATCAATAATAGAAAAAAATTCACAACTGTGTGGAAATATGCTTCTGAACAGACAATACATCAAAGAAATAAAAACAGAAACAGACAAAACACTGGAAACAAATGAAAATGGAAACACAATGTGCCAAAATTTATGTGCTGCAGCAGCAACAGTTGCAAAAGAAGTTAATGCCTACCTTAAAAGACAGCTCTCAAATTAGCAATCTACATTTATACCTCAAGGAACTAGAAAAAGAATCACTTAAGTCCAATGTTAGTAGAAGAAAAAAACATAACAAAAATCAGAGTAAAAATAAGTAGAGATTAAAAAGACAATAAAAATATTTTAACTAAAAGGTGTTTTTTTAAAATATAAAAAAGTTTGACAAACCCTTATCTAGACTAAAAAAGATGACTCAGAACTGAAAGAGTAGACATTACACCTAGTAGGAAACACCAGGACCAGACCATTTCACTGGTGAATTCTATCAAACATTTAAAAAAATTAATACCAGTTCTTCTCAAATTCTTCTTAAAAATAGAAGAGGAGGGAACACTCCTTAACTAAACTTTATTTTATGAGACCAGAATTACCGTGATACCAAAATCATATTAGGACTCTATACATAGGGATATTGGCCTGTGGTATTCTTTTTCTTTTCTTTTTTCTTTTTTTAAACATTTACTTTTTTATTTGAGAGAGAGAGAACATGAGCAGGAGGTGAAGAAGGAGAGAATCTCAAGCGGACTCCACAGTGAATATAGAGCTCAATGTGGGGCTCGATCTCACGACCATGAGATCATGACCTGAGCTGAAACCAAGAGTCTGTCGCTTAACCGACTGTACCACCCAGGTGCCCTGGCCTGTGGTTTTCTTATAAATATATTTGCAAAAAATCTCAACAAAATTCTAGCAAACCAAATCCAACAGGACGTTAAAAAGATTATACACCATGATCAAGTGGGATTTTTCCCTGGGATAGAAGGGTGGATCAATATATACCAATAATTGTAATGCGTTTATAAAATGAAGACAAAATCAGAGAGGGAGACAGACCATAAGAGAGTCTTAATAATAGGAAACAAACTGAAGGTTGCTAGAGGGGAGGTGTATAGGGGCATTGGGTAACAGGGTAAAGGACGTTAGGGAGGGCACGTGATGTAATGAACACACGGTATTATATAAGACTGATAAATCACTGACCTCTACTTCTGAAACTAATAATACATTATATGTTAATTAACTGAATTTAAATAAAAATAAATTTAAAAAAATCTTAATAGATACAGAAAAAGCATTTGACGAGATTCAACATCCTTTCATGTTAAAAGCACTCGAGAAACAGGAATGCACCTCAAAATAACAAAGTCTATATAAAAAAAACCCTCAATGGTATAAGATTAGGAATAAGATCAAGGGGTCCACTCTCAACTCTTACTCAATACAGCTCTGGAAGTCCCACTAGAGCAACTAGGCATAAAAAGAAATAAAAGGCATCTGAGATTGGAAAGGGAGAAGTAATACTATTTCTGTTTACAGAAAATATGATCTTATATATAGAAAATCCCTGAAGAGGCTACCAAAATACTATTAGAACTAATCAACAAATGAAAGTTGCAGGATATGAAATTAATATAAAAAGATTAGTTGTGTTTCTATACGCTAAGAAAAAACTATCTGAAAAAGAAACACAATTCCATTTTCAAGAGCAGCAAAATATGTAGGAATATCTTTAACCTAGGAATGGAACAATTACAACACTCTGCCATTTGTGAAACCATGAATGGACTTTGAGGACATTAATTTATGTGACCTAAGTCTGAGAAAAACAAACTATAGAATATCAGTCACATGCGGAATCTGAAAAAAGCCAAACTCATAGAAACAGTAAAATGGTGGTTACCGGGGGATGGGGGGGTAGAGGGATAGGACAAATACTGGCCAAGTTTATGAACATACAGTGAGTAGTAAATAAGCTCTAGAGGTCTAATGCACAGGATAGTAAATACAACAATGGTATTACAATCATCAAACTTGCTAAGAGACTAGAAAATAATTATTCTAAACACTAAAAAGAAATATAATGTTACATGATAGAGGTGCTACTTATTGCTACAATGGCAATTATATTACAATATATAAACATATCAAGTTAACATTTTATACAACTAGAATTTACTGTATTACATATGAAATCTATTTCATTTAAAAAATTTTAAGACAGTGATGAAATAACTGAAGACATGAATAAATGAACATTGTTAAAATGTCCATACTACCCAGAGCTATCTACAGACTCAGTTCAAGCCCTATCAAAATTCCAATGACAGTTTTCATAGTAAGAGAAAAACAACCCTAAAATTTGTATGTAACAACAAAAGACTGAATCACCACAGGAATCCTGTGGAAGAACAAAGCTGGAGTCATTGTACTTTCTAATTTCAGACTTTAATACTAAGCTGTAGTAATCAAAACAGAATGGTTCGGGCATAAATACAGACACAGAACAGAATCTAGAGCCCAGAAATGAGCCCTTGCATATACATGGTAAACTAATATTTCTCAAGGAAATCAAGAAGATTCAATAGAGGAAAGATAGTTTCTTCAATAAATTGTGTTGGAAAAACTGGACAATAACATGCAGAAGAATGAAACTGACTCCTATCATACACCACTCCCCAAAATTAACTTGAAATGGCTTAAATTCTTCTATGTTAGATCCCAAACTGTAAAACTACTGGAAGAAACCACAATGAATATGTTCCTTGACATGGGTCTTGGCAATGATTTTTTTGGATATGACAACAAAAGCACAGCAACCATGGCAAAAATAAACAAGTAGAACTGTATTGAATTACAAGGCTTTTGCAAAGCAAAATAATCAGGAAAATAAAAAAGTAATCTACAAATGGCAGAATATATTTTTAAAACCATCTATCAGATGAGTTAATATAAAATCTATATAAATTATTCACATAACTCAATAGCAAAAACCCAAACAATCTAATTAAATAATGGGCAGAGGACCTCATAGACAGTTTTCCAAAGAAGACACACACATGGCTAACAGGTATATGAGAGGAGCTCAGCGTCACTTCATCATAGAAATGCCAATCAAAACCACATTGAGATAGTATTTCACACCTGTTAGAGTAGCTATTATTAAACAGACAAAAGACACATGTTGGCAATACTGTGGGAAAAGGAGAGCCCTTGAGCACTATTTTGGGATTGTAAAATGGTAAGCCACCATGGAAAACAGTATGGTGTTTCCTCAAAAACATTAAAAATAGTGCTACCATATAATTGAGCAAATGCATTTCTAGATAATATATAAGAAAATGAAAACAGAACCTTGAAGAGGTCTTTGTAGCTTCGTGTGCATTGCAGCGTTATGCACAACCACCAATACATGGAATCTACCTACATGTATATCAAAAGAAAATGCAGTACATATTCACAAAAATGGATTTTTTTTTTTTAAAGATTGTATCTGTTTGAGAGGAAGAGCACAAGCAGGAGCAGCGGCAGGGGGAGAGAAAGAGAACAGGCTCCCTGCTGAGCAAGGAGTCCAATGCAGGACCTGATACCAGGACCCTGGGATCATGACCTCACCTGAAGGCAAATGCCTAACTGACTGAGCAACCCAGATGCCCTTGTCCACAGCAATGGAATATTATTTAGCTCCGAGAAAGGGGGAAATTCTGACTTTTGCAACAACATAGATGGAGCTTGAGGACATTATATAAAGGGGAAAAAGTCAGAATGACAAATATTTTTTTTTAATCAAGTATTACAGTTTGGTTTCAGGTGTACAGTGTAATTCAACAATTCTATATATTTCTCAGTACTCATCAAGATAAGTACACTCTTAATCCCCTTTATCGATTTCCCTTCTCAACCTACCCACTTTCCCTCTGGCAATTACCAGTTCTCTATTTTTAAGAGCCTTTTTGTTGTTTATGTCTTTTATTCCTTGTTTATTTTGTTTCTTAAATTCCACATACGAGTGAAATCATACGGTATTTGTCTTTCTCTGACATTTCAGTTAGCATTGTACTCTCTAGGTTCTTTATGTTATCACTTATGTGCAGACTCTAAAAAATAAAAGTCTCATGGACACAGAGAGTAAAATGGTGGTTGCTAGGGGCTGTGGGTGGCAGAAATGAGAATTTGGTCAAAGTATACAAACTTCCAGCTATAATATCAGTAACTTCTGGGAATCTACTGTATAACATCACGACAATAATTAATGATACTGTATTATATATTTGAAAGTTGTTAAGAGAGTAAATCTTAAATATTATCACCCCTCCCCCAAATTAAAAGTGAGAGGATGGCGGTGTTAACTAATGTTAAACATTTGCAATGTATACCTATATCTGAACATCAGACTGTACACCTTAAACTTTACATGTTACATGTTAATATTTCAATAAGGGTGAAGAAAAATGAGCTTATAAAGATTTAGGAGAAAACAGAATATAATTAAATCTAAAAGAAGTTACTTCAATTAAGGGCAGGCTAAAGATGAATTTTATACAATGGAAAATATTCACCAATTAATGCTTATGTCCTGATGACTATGTTGTCATCTGCATGAGAAAAATTTCCTCCTTATTTAGTTAACCTTAATCATGTCTTAATTCTTAGTTAGGAATCATTGGGAATGAATGCCTCCATCTTTCCAAAGAAATTGCCAATTATTTTATTTAAGCATATTTCTGATTGAACAAAACTGGAGTTCATTATTAAGGTGAACTAAGATGATTAGTAGCAGTTTTAGAAACCATTCCTCTCATACTCTTATAACATTTTGGAGATTTTAATTTTTACTAACAGAGACTTTGTAATTTTATGACAGTAAATAATTTTACCTTCCTCAATGAAACATTTTCTACATTTGTTCATTTATGTCAAAGAACTATAAAAACAACCTAGTAACTTTCTTTTTTTTTTTTTAAAGATTTTATTTATTTATTTGACAGAGATAGAGACAGCCAGCGAGAGAAGGGAACACAAGCAGGGGGAGTGGGAGAGGAAAAAGCAGGCTCATAGCAGAGGAGCCTAATGTGGGGCTCGATCCCATAACGCTGGGATCACGCCCTGAGCCGAAGGCAGACGCTTAACCGCTGTGCCACCCAGGCTCCCCAACCTAGTAACTTTCAAATGATTAAACATGTCATTCCTTATTTTTTTTAATTGTACAAATTCTCTCCTGTTTCAAATAATTTTATGAGCTAAAATTCAGCTAGCAAAGTAATGTCATTGTTACTGTGCCTTATTCTGTATTCTCTTTGATGACAGTTAAGCACAGTAACATTGTAATTATATTTCTAAGCTGAAACAGAATGCCCTCATTTTTTTCTGAAAATCACACTGGGATTACTCATTAAATAAGCCCATAATAGTTTGGTCAATATAATATTACAAGTATTGAATAATTTAATTTGAATGATTTTATAGATATGTCACTTAGAAAAACTTTTGATACCTATACAGGTCACTCAAAAATGCTGCTGGTAAATTTTAGGCAAGCATCGTTTTTGAAAGCTTTTTTTGAAAATTTTTAGGCAAGAATTATTTTGAAAATTTTGGGCAGTAATTGTTTTACTATTTTTAAGGCTTTCAATATGATTTTTAAAATAAATATTTAAATAGCTAGATCTCTAGGAGAGAAAAAAAGATAATTGTGATTTTTTCATAGATCATTGACTAACTTAATGGTATTTTATAACCAATCATGTCAAGAAAATTATATTCAATTATTATTTCATTTTATAAGGATGTTAGAAATATAATGGCATATGAGGTCTGTTATGATAGTTGATATTTTGTAATAAAGATACTTTCTGAAAGTTTTAGAGGGTTTTCTTATAATGTTTTTCTCATTCAGAAAATGATATAAAAATTTTCTTCTTTATAAATATTAAAAGAAAATTAACTGTTTATGCTCATAGAAGACTCTTTTGAACATTGGTTGTAACATATTTGAACATTTTTTTAAACAACTACCAACGTTTGGTAATCTTTGATTTTTATCAAGAGATTTTTCTTATTAGTATATGTACACATCTTTTTTTCCATGTTCTATATGTGTTCTTGAGCTGGCCTCTGGACTGAGTGTGCAGTCTTCTCCCTCTCCCTCCCCCTGCTGTGCTCCCTCTCTCTTTCTCTCTCTCTCAAATAAAATCTTTTAAAAAAGTGCTTCAATGGTTCCATGATATCCTATTACTAATTTTTATTCACCTATTTATTTATTGAACATTTTTGAGTGCTTACAATAAATCAAGAATTATGTTTATGTTAGTAGGGAGTACTGAAGAGAATAGGCCAGACTGTCATGCAGCTTGTATTTCAATACAAGGAGATAAAAATATCAATCTGGTAATTTGAAGTAGTGATGATGGTAATAGAGAACAATGAAAATGGGTAACAATGACTGATAACAATGACAATGGGTAATAGGATAGTAGCTGGAAATGCAATGGTTCTGAGGTAGTAAAAATTTTGGCTGGCACTAAGTAATGAGGGTTGCGGCAATGCATTTGCTTGAGACGTTCTTTGAGTTCTAAAGCTTTGCTTCTGATTTTAAAATTTTGACTCTCAAGTGGAAATAGGTCTCATGACCTATGCTGATCTTTACACAACTGAATATATGGTATAGGAATTCAGATTTATAGTCTATATTCAGATATACTATTGTTTGATATATTATTTATTCCCAGTTTTACATTAAATAATGTTGAACTTCTTTACACTTAAATTATTACCAGAGGTTCTGCTTTCTTAAGTCAGAATTCTACAATGAGAATTACTAAGTCAAAGATTAGAACTTTTTGAGTATCTTGACAATTTTTTTTTAAATTTTATTTATTTATTTGACAGAGATAGAGACAGCCAGCAAGAGAGGGAACACAAGCAGGGGGGGAGTGGGAGAGGAAGAAGCAGGCTCATAGCGGAAGATCCTGATGTGGGGCTCGATCCCATAATGCCGGGATCACGCCCTGAGCCGAAGGCAGACGCTTAACCGCTGTGCCACCCAGGCGCCCCTCTTGACAATTATTTTTAAACTGTTCTTTGGTTCGCTTACACTCCCAATAGCAAAGTTGAGTTGAGACTCACTAAATCTGGAAGCATTTCATGATGTTTAGTAGTCTTTCTTAAGCAGGTAACATAAAATTGAGCCAGAATTTACTATTTCATGGTCATGAAATCCACAACATGGTAAGGACATCATAAATGACATAGATGTAATTATGTATACTTCCAAGAGAAATAACATGTGCTTATGAAGTAGTTGCTGAACGAATGGAAACTATTTTTTAAAAAGGCAAGGGAAGATGCAATTCCAATTGTGTTTGTTTTTAAAGAGATTTTCACACAGTGAAAGAAACAACCAACAAAACCAAAAGCAAATTATGCAATGGGAAAGATATTTGCAAGTGACAAATATGATAAAGGATTAGTATCCAAAATATATAAAGAACTTATGAAACTCAACACCCAAAAAACACAAATAATTCAATTAAAACATTCGTAGAACATACGAATAGGCATTTCTCCAAAGACAACCAGATGGCCAACAGACACCTGAAAAAATGCTCAACATCACTCATTATCAGGGAAATGTAAATCAAAACTATAATGAGATCACCTCATACTTGTCAGAATGGTTAAACACAGGAAACTTGTGTTGATGAGAATATGGAGGAAAAGGAACATTCATACACCGCTGGTAGGAATGCAAAGTGGTGAAGCCACTGCGGAAAACAGTATGGAGTTAAAAATAAAACAACCCCACAATCTAGCAATTGCACTACTATGTATTTACCCGAGGTATACATGCACCCTGATGTTTATAGCAGTATTATCTACAATAGCCAAACTATGGAAACAGCCCAAATGTCCCTGCCTGACACCTAGATAAAGAAGTGGTATATATGTGTGTGTGTGTGTGTGTGTATCCATATATGTATATATACATACACATGTACATATATATATACACACACAATGGAATATTACTTAGCTATAAAAAGAATGAAATCTTGCCATTTGTAATGACATGGATGGAACTAGAGCATATTATGCTAAGGAAAATAAGTCCTTTAGAGAAAGAAAAATACTATATAATTTCACTCATATGTAGAATTTAAGAAACAAAACAAATGAACAAAGTGGGGGGGAAAAGAGAGGGGGAGATAAAACAAGAAATAGACTCTTAACTATAGAGAACAAACTGATAGTTACCAGAGGGGAGGTCGGTAGGGGTTGGGTAAAATAGGTGATGGGGATTAAGGAGCGCACTTGCTGAAATGAGCACTGGATGATGTACGGACGTGTTGAATCACTATATTGTACACTTGAAACTAATATTGTATGTTAACTAACTGGAACGTATTATTTTAACTAACTGGAAATTAAATAAAAACTTAAAAAAAAAGCAAAGGGGGAGAAAATAGCAAGTTTGGGGCTCAAACAGTACTTCTCTATAATATAATTTTTAAATTATGTGTAAAACATTGCCCAGACCTATAAATATTCCTACCCTGATATCAATAAAGGCAAAAAAAATAATTTCTCTCTATGTACTTTATAATTAATAATATACAAACTGCTTTCACATAGTGTTTTTTTTAAATATAGTTAGGATACTGAGTATTCATGATTTGTAAATACTACATTCTCTGATTTTAAGATACCCTTTTGACCTTGATGAGTAGAAATTGCAAAGAATTTTTGCCTTGAGCAGGTGGTATGTGCCAATCAGAAGTATGCCCTGAGCAAAGGAAAATTCACAGAAAGCTTCTGGTTGCTTTGTATAAAAATATGTCAGAAAAAACATTTAGAATTCCATGGGCACATCTGTGGTTTTCACAGGGGAGAGCATGTTGCAACTGTGTTATGTGGGGAAAAAATTCCTTTCAAAATTAAAATATTTACAAATGTATGAATACAGATATGACTATCACTGAGTTTATTTTTAATGAATTAAGAGAGAAAATAATAGCTTTCAGGTTGGGAATTATCACGTTTCTTTCAGAAATCACAAGGAGAGGAAAATAAATGACACTTAAAAATCTGAGTTAACCTATTTTTCATTCTTTCTGTTTTATTTTTTTTCACCTCTTTCTGTTTTAAGTTCTATAAGCGATCAACAATGTAATATATCCATTCATCATCAGCTCATATCTGGGTACAAGAATGAAGAGATACTGTCTAAAAAAAAAGTCTTTCCTTGGATGAAATGGCATTAGAAGTAAAAAACCTACCTGTCAAAAATGTTTTGGTTTTTTTTTTTTTTAGCTTCTGTAGTAAAAAATGTATCAACAAAGTATTTGTATACCTACCGCCTTTCAGATTTTAAACATGTATGTCAGAAAAAGCAAACAAAAAAACAGTTTCAAAGTGTTACCCTTCACAAGAATCAGATTGAGTTTCACTGGAAAATTCTACCAAACACTGAAAAGTAGTCAACTCTAATGCCAGTTAAATTGTTACAAAGAGTAAGAAGGACAAGAAAACATTCAGAGCTTTTTTAAAAATGAAGATATTGATGTTATACCCAACCAAGATTGTCATTTCATTTTAGAAGGAAGCTGAAGTTATAATGGCATAAAAGATATGCAATAAAAAATAAGTACAGACTAGTCCCACTTAATTACAAGTAAAATAATTGCAGAAGGATCTAAAATCACACAAAAAACTACATCATAGTCAAGTAGGATTTATTCTAGAAATTGGATGATTAAATAGAGTTATCCACTAATGTAATTCAAACTATTGACATAACAAAGTCTACTATTTGTTAACAAAGTGCCAATAAAATTAAAAATTATGGTGACTGCCTAAACTTGAATCTACGTAAATCTACACATATCAGTTGCAAAGTCAATATCTGACACACTAAGAAAGAAGAGAGCAATTACCACTAAAATACAGAAAAGGACCACTATTCTTTATATTGATATTTAAAATTGAACTATAGTTATTATTCAAAACAATGAGAACACAGGAAATGTGAGAAATAAGAATTGAAAAAAAAATCTTAATGTCCTCATTTTATGATAGCATGTCTGGAAAGTTAAAGCGAAAGTTAGAATAAAAACCAATACAAACACTTGAGTAAGCCATCAGAATATTAAAAATTAGGAAATTTAAAACCTTTATTATATTCCAAGAATAGTTACAAAGAAAATCTTATTTAAAAAAAAAACAGTAAAAGATAATACCTAGGATTAAAGGTGCAAAACCTAGAGAAGGAAAATTTTTAAATACTTCAGAAAGACACAAAAATTGTCTTGAAAAAAATGGAAAGAAATATCATTTTTGACCATAACAATCAAACATTATAAAGACACCAATCCACACTAGGTAAAATATAAATTTACCATGGTCCCAATAAAACTGCCAAGATTTGGGGTCATTATGAAGGTCATTAAAAAAATGAGTTGAAAGAAAACCATAAAAAGGATCAGTAAGGCAGAGTAGAATTGGCCCTACCAGATATTAAAATAAAGAAAAAAGTCTTTCTCATAAAAACAACGTGCTGTTTGTACATGAATAATCAGAAAGAACCTGGCATCAAAAAGTAAAATTGGACCCAAGTACCTATGAAAGTATGGTATATAGTAGGTTAAGTCTCAGGGGAAAAAAATAGAGTTTTTGATCAATGTTTTAAAGGCAATGCAATAGTTATTAAAAAAACAGTAAAATTGAAAATGTATATCATTATGTTCACTAGGATAAACTCCAAATGAATCAGAAATCTAAATGTTTAAAAATAAATCATGCAAGTACTAAAGGAAAACATTTATTAATTATCCTAAGTTGGAGTTAGAAAGCCTAAGTATTAGTTCTCAAAATTCAGAAGCAGTAAAAGATGAATAAATTTCACTATTTTTAAAAAAAACCTGGGACATAGAGATATACACATACTTCAAACTAAAACCAGAATGTATGTGCAGATTTTTATCATAGATGAAGTTTAATTCCAATGTTCATTCTTTGCCTCTCTCTCTCCCTCCCTTCTAGTCCTTCCTATTATATTTCTGTATGTATCTGTTTAAGAAAAGCAAATTCTCATAGAAAAATGGACAAATAACATAAAAATGCCATTGACAAAAAGAATAGTGTAAATATGTTTAAATTTAGGAAAAATGCTCAGACTCATAATAAAAGAATTTCAAATTAAGACCCATATTTTAAATTTTTCTTAATTTTTAGTTTATCAAAATCTGCAGAAATTGACAAAACATTGTATTACCCTTGTCGGGGGGAAGCTATTCTCATAGTTCAGTGGTGTATATGGGTAAAATGATACAAAATATATTGGGGGAAAGTGACACCACCATGAAACACTGGATAGATTTTTCACTTAGCAAATCCACTCTTAGTCATCCAACCTAAATGTAGTCCTCTGCAAATAAGGTAGAAAAAAATTGATGTCAGTGTTATCCACTATAGCATTGGTCACAGCAAAAATTTAAGACACAGCAAATGTTCAAATTAAAGGACTCTTTAATTTTTTTAAAAAATGGTACATCAACACAAAGGAGTACCATGGAATATACAAAACAGTGAAGGTCTCCCATATCTGAGTAGTAGTCAAAATGAGTGTAGAGTCAAAAGCAAACATTTTCTGGGGGACCTGAGTGGTTCAGTCAGTTAAGCAACAGCCTTCAGCTCAGGTCATGATCTTGGTGTCCTGGGATCCAGCCCAGAGTCAGGCTCTCTGCTAAGCGGGAGTCTGCTTCTCCCTCTCCCTCTGTACTCTCTCTCTCCAGTAAATAAATAAAAATCTTTTTTAAAACAAAAATTTTCTGAGTATATTCTTATGCAATTTTGAATTTTTAAGACTAAGTGAATATTTTATGCATTCAAAACATTTAGAAATAATTTTTTAACACCTAAAATCGAATACCACTGAGAAAACTGATCCCAACTCCATGTCAGATTATTAACAACCAAATAAACTTAAGAACAGAGGCCCTTCATGCTACATTCTTAATGGGACTTATTCTAAAGAAAGAAAAGAACTGAAGAAAAATCTTGTCTTCAGAAATTTTATTACAGTAACACTTCTGCATTAATTAAAACATATTACATATATATTTTAACTCAGATATATGGTTTTATGCACTAAAAATGCCAAGAAGCAATGATATCCAGAAGTAACACCCTTTAAACCAACCTGACAATATGGAATACGTACCGTAAAGACTCACCAAAGATACATTTTTGAAAACAAATAGAAGGTTATCCTGAATCTAAGCAAATATTCATATGTAAATTCTATTTCAATGCCAATAGAGAAAATTAAAAAAAAAATAGTGCACATATGCCAGCAGTAAGATAAATCTAGACTGTGGAACATGCTGTAAGATACCTGGCATGGTGTCAACCAAACCCCAAAATTTTAAAATGAGTTAGGGAGCTCTTCTAGATTAACAGATTGAAAAGACATATTGACAAAATATAAGAAATAATTATTGGTGAAAATTATTAATGGGGTATGTCCTTATTTTCATTGAATACACTCCGTAATATTTAAGATGAAACTTTCATAGTGTCTTCAGGTTATTTTGAAATTATATTTATATATATGAAGAATATAAATACAAACATGAATACCAACACACAAAATTCCATCCATATGCATACGTGTAGGCAAACACGGAGAAGAAACAAATACAGCAAAATAATTATTACTGATCTGCATATGGGTTGTGGTGTTCATTGTGTTATTCATGTTGCCTGTCTGATTGCAAATTATATAAGAACTAGTTTTAAAAAACAAAGTGTACTCATCTATTTCTTTGAAGCATTTAAACAGACTGTGTTGCCAAAATGTCATGTAATTCAATACAACTCAGTTTGACTTACTAATTTTATATAAAGAACTTCAACAGGTGAAAGCTACTTTTCAATTTGAGAAGCTAAACAATCACAACATAGCTGTGGTGCTTAGATAAATGAAAAGTGCTTCAGAAATCCTTACTTTGGAAATTATTTCCATTTTCATACAGTTTTTTTGAGATATCTGTTTACCACGCACTCAGTTTGAGGATCCTAAACTAGGAAAACCTGGGATACAGAGATCAAATTTCCTCTAGAATAATCAAGACTTTTCCTGTAAGATAATCTGATAACTTAAGGCTTGAGAAATATCTCTACTAGAAACATTTTAGGAAAGGGAGAGAAGCAACCATATTTTCAATTTATACTTAATATCCCCCCTATTATTTAGATAATACAATTTTAATATTCTCAAGTTCCCAGAACATGACCACAAATTGATTAGAAAAAAAACAAGTGGTAAGAGAATAGGGATCCTTGGGATTAGAAATGATAAATATACATCCATTGGCAATAGTGACATTCTGACAGGAATAAAGTAGAAAATAAAAAGTAAATAACTAAATAGATATTGGTTTAAGGTCATCTAATATAGAGGTAAATAGTCCCATGTATTTAAAAGGCTCCCAAGAACACCTTTACTTAAGCAATAAACAAATATAAGGAATGCTAAAAATACACACTCTGAAGCATGAATATTAAGGATAGGAGAAACCAGTGTCTTCTAGAAATCATTTTAAAAATAGTACCTGTCACAAAGTGCAGCCTGTGAAATTATAATTAAATAAATTTAGGAGAGTAGAAGAACAAAGAAATGTCCAAATAAATTAATTTCTCTATTATCCTTAAATATTTTATGGATATAATTCCATATCATTGTACTAAGGGAATGGTATCAGATAACTTTTTATTTATTTTTAAGTTCATTCCTAGATGGCCTATACTACCAGGAACTATACCAGACTGCCCTTGTGTTTACATAGGCTGATAACACCTGAAGCTAGAAAATGCCAGAATGTTCATTTGTTCAACTCCTTGACAAAATCACTTAACTCTTTCCTATTTTAAAAAACACTACATAGAGATGATTGTAACATACGCTTCGAATACTTAACATTTACGTCAAGAATACTCGCCTTTATTTCCAAGTAAGTGAATTTCAAAACTTGTGTTTCCTACCATCACCTGATGTAGTCTTTCTCATTTTCCCTTATATAGAAAATTAATTAAAAACATTCAAAACTTGGAAAACTAAGATTTCAAGGAAACCTATTAGTTGACACATCCAGAAAGTAATGAGAGAAGAAATCCAAATAGCTAATATGTATACTGAAATTTTTTTCTTAAAATAATAAACACAAATTAATATATCTTGTATTTTTGCTAATAAAAGTAAAAAAAGATTTTAAAGAAAACAGTCTATTTTGACATAGACACAGTGAAATAGTACTTTCTATAATCAGGGGAAGAAGAATATGATGCAACATTTCTAGAGTGATAAGTAAAATGGGAATTACTAATGTTCACATTCATTGAGATAGTAATTCTAGTTCTAGAAGATTAATCTAAGACAAATTAATGAAGGCTATTATCTATTTCCTTTTTTTCCAACCAGAAAGTGAATTCAGGGTTATTTATGGTAGTAAAATGTAGAAATTGGAAAAAGTCCAGAAATAAGAAGCCATATATATTTTGGCTAATCAATGAACTAACTAATCAATGAATTCAGTAGTTTCAGGATACAAAGTCAAAAAAAAAATCAGTTGTGCTTCAAGATGCTAACAATGTAACATCTAAAACAGAAGGAAAGCATTCCCATTTATAATAGCATCAAAAAAATAAAATACTTGTGAATAAATTTAACTGAGGAGGTGAAAAATCTGTACCCTGTAAACTATAAGACTCTGATGAAAGAAATTAAAAAGATGTAAATGGAAAGAAATTCTATATTCATGAATCAGAAATAATTAGTATTGTTAACATATCCATACTACACAAAACTGTAAAAAGAGACAAAGAAGGGCATTATTTAATAATAAAGGGGAAAATTCAACAAGAAGATATAACAATGTAAATATTTATGCACCCAACATGGGAGCATGCAAATGTATAAAACAATAATAAACATAGAGGAACTAATTGATAATAACACAATAATAGTAGGGGGCTTTAACACCCCACTTACATCAATAGACAGTTCATCTAAACAGAAAATAAACAAGTAAACAATGCCTTTGAATGACACACAAATGGACTTAACAGATTTATTCACGACATTCCATTAGAACAGCAGAATACACATTCTTTTCAAGTACACATGAAACATTTTTCAGAATGGATCACATGTTGGGCCACAAGACAAGTCTTAAAAAACTTTAAAAAGATCAAAGTCATACCATACATCTTTTCTGACCATAATACTATACTATAAACCTAGAAATCAACCACAAGAAAAAATCTGGAAAGACTACAAATACATGTAGGTTAAATAACATGCTATTAAGCAATGAATGGGTCAACCAAAAACTCAAAGAAATAAAAAATTACATGAAGACAAATGAAAATGAGAACACAGTGGTCCAAAATCTTTAGGATGTAGCAAAAGTAATTCTAACATGGAAGCTTATTGCAATACAAGCCAACCTGCAGAAGAAGAAGAAAAAAAATTTAAATAACCTGACCTTACACCTGAAGGAGGTAGAAAAAGAATAACAGACAAAGCCCAAAGCCAGCAGAAGGAAAGAATTAAAAAAGATTAGAGCAGAAATAAATAATATAGAAACAAAAACAACAAAAGATTAGATCAGTAAAACCAGGAGCTGGTTCCTTAAAAAAATTAATAAAATTGATAAAACTCCAGCTAGGCTTATCAAAAAGAAAAAAACACTCAAATCACAAATAAGAGCAATAACAACCAACACCACATAAACATAATTATAAAAGAATATTATAAAAAACTGTATGCCATCAAATTGTACAACCTAGAAGAAATGGACAAATTCCTAGAAACATATAAACTATCAAAATTGAAACAGGAAGAAATAGAAAACTTCAACAGATCAATAACCAGAGATATTGAATGAGTAATCAAAAAACTCCCAACAAATGAAAGTCTAAGGCCAGATGACTTCCTAGGAGGAATTCTACCAAACATTTAAGGAAGAATTAACACTCTTCTCAAACTATTCCAAAAAACAGAAATGGAAAGAGTCAAAACTCATTCTATAAGGCCAGCATTAACCTGATTTCAAAACCAAAGACTCCACTAAAAAAGAGAACTATAGGCCAATATTCCTGATGAACAGGAATGCAAAACTTCTTAACACACCACATTAATAAAAGAAAGGATAAGAACCATCCTTTCAATAGATGCAGAAAAAGCAAATGACAAAAGTACAACAACAATTCCTGATAAAAACCATCAACAAAATAGGGAAAAGAGGAACATACCTCAATATCATAAAGGCAACGTACAAAAAAAATCCCACAGCTAATATCCTTAATGTGAAAAAACTGAGAGCTTTTCCTCTGTGGTCAGGAGCAAGACAGGAATGTCCACGCTCACCACTGTTATTTAACTGGGTACTGGAAGTCCTAGTGTCAGCAGACAACAGAAAGAAATGCAGGCAAATTGACAAGGAAGAAGTAAAACTTTCACTATTGGCAGATGACATGACAATCTATATAGAAAACCTGAAAGACTCCACCAAGGACTGCCAGAAATGATATACGAATTCAGTGAAGTCACAGAATACAAAATCAAAATACAGAAATCTGTTGCATTTCTCTACACCAATAATGAAGCAGTAGAAAGAGAAATTAAAGAATCAATCCCATTTATAATCACACCCAAAACAATAAGATACCTAGGAATAAACCTAACCAAAGAAGTAAAAGACTTGTAGTCTGAAAACTATAAAACACTGATGAAAGAAATTGAAGAGGACACAAAGAAATGGGAAAATATTCCATGCTCAAGGACTGGAAGAACAAATATTGTTAAAATCGCCACACTACGCAAAGCAATCCCCACAATGAAAGAAGTCCCTATTAAAATATAAACAGCATTTTTCACAGACCTAGAACAAACAATCCTAAAATGTGTATGGAACCACAAAAGATCCCAAATAGCATAAACAACCTTGAAAAAGAAAAGCAAAGCTGGAGGCATCATAATTCAGGACTCTGAGTTATATTGCAAAGCTGCAGTGATTATGGTACCAGTACAAAAATTGATACATAGATCAAGGGAACAGAATAGGAAATCCAGAAATGAACCCACAACTATATGTTCAATTAATCTTTGCTAAAGCAGGAAAGTATATGCAATGGGAAAAAGTCTTTTCAAAAAATGGAGTTAAAAAACTGGACAGCTGGGGCGCCTGGGTGATGCAGTCGTTAACCATCTGCCTTCGGCTCAGGGTGTGATCCCAGTGTTCTGGGATTGAGCCCCACATCAGGCTACTCCGCTGGGAGCCTGCTTCTTCCTCTCCCACTCCCCCTGCTTGTGTTCCCTCTCTCGCTGGCTGTCTCTCTGTCAAATAAATAAATAAAATCTTAAAAAAAAAAAACAACCGACAGCAACAAGTAAGAGAATGGAACTGGACCAGTTTCTTACACCATACAAAAAATAGATTCAAAATGGATGAAGACCTAAATATTAGACAGAAAACCATCAAAATCCTGGAGGAGAGCCCAGGCAGCAACCTCTCTGACATCAGTTGTAGCAACTTCTTACTAGATATGTCTCATGAGGTAAAGGAAACAAAAGCAAAAATAAAGACAATTATATGGTTTCACTCATTTCTGGAACGTAAGAAATAGGAAGATCGGTAGGAGAAGAAAGGGAAGAATGAAGGTGACATCAGTTGTAGCAACTTCTTACTAGATATGTCTCATGAGGTAAAGGAAACAAAAGCAAAAATAAAGACAATTATATGGTTTCGGGATTGGGATAGGCCAGTGATGGGTATTAAGGAAGGCATATATTGCATGGTGCACTGGGTGTTATACATAAGTAATGAATCATGGAACATTGCATCAAAAACTGGGGATGTACTGTATGGTGATTAATGTAACAAAAATTATTAAAAAATTTAAAGGAAACAAAAGCAAAAATGAACAGTTGGGACTTCATCAAGATAAAAGACTTCTGCACAGCAAAGGAAACAATCAGCAGAAATGAAGATATTTGTAAATGACATATCTGACAAATGGTTAGTATCCAAAATATGTAAAGAACTTATACAATTCAACACCCAAAAACAATCCACTTAAAAATGGGCAAAAGGCATCAATAGACATTTTTCCAAAGAAGATATACAGATGGTTAATAGACACATGAAAAGATACTCAACATCACCCATCACCAGGGAAATACAAATCGAAACTACAATGAGATATCACCTCACACCTGTCAGAAAAGTGAAAATTAACAACACTGTAAACAACAGGTGCTGGTGAGGATATGGCAGAAGAGGAATTATCTTGCACTGTTGGTGGGAACACAAACTGGGACAGCCACTATGGCAAAGAGTGTGGAGTTTCCTCAGAAAGTTAAGAATAGAACTACGCTTTGGTCCAGCAACTGCACTATTGGGTATTTACCCAATGAAGAGAAAAATACTAATTCAAAGAGATACCTGCACCCCAATGTGCATAGCAGCATTATCTCCAATAGTCAGATTACAGAAACAGCCCAAGTGTCCATCTACTGATGAATGGATAAAAAAGTAATACATGTAGATAGATACAGATACACACACACACACACACACACACACACACACAGTGGAATATTACTCAGCCATAAAGAAGACTGGAATCTTGACATTTGCAAGGACATGAATGGAGCTAGAGTGTATTATGCTACGCAAAATAAGTCAGTCACAGAAAGAAAAATACCATATGATTTCATTCATATGTGGAATTTAAGCAACAAAACAAAGAAAAAAAAGGGAGGGAGGGGAGGCAAACCAAGAAACAGACTCTTAACTATAGAGAACAAACTGATCATTAACAGAAGGAAGGTTGGTGGTGGGAGGGGTGAAATAGGTGACAGGGATTAAGGACCACACTTGCTGTGAGGAGCACCAGGTGTTGTATGCAAGCGTTGAATCACTATATCGTACACCTGAAACTAATATTATGCCCTATGTTAACTAAATAGTATTTAAATAAAACCTTAAGAAATATCCATATTACCCAAAGCAGTCTACACATTCAATGCAATCCCTATTAAAATTCCAATTGGATTTTTAACAGAAACACACACAAAAAAACCCCAATCCTATAATTCATATAGAACCACAAAAGAACATGAATAGCCAAACCCATTCTGAGTAAGAAGAAACCTGAAGGCATTCCATGTCTGGATTTCAAACTATACGACAAAGCTACAAGAATCAAAACAGTACGGTCCAGGCCTAAAAACAGCTCAGAAATAAACCCCTGCTTATAAAGTCAACTCCTATTTGGCAGATGAGCCGAGAATACTCAAAAAAGGCAGGATAATCTCTTCAATAAAGAATGTTAGGAAAACTGGATAAGCACATGCTAAACAATTTAGTTGGACCCCTATATTACACTATTTATAAAATTTAACTCAAAATGGGTAAAGACTTAAATATAAGATCTACAACCGCAGAACTTCTGAAAGAACACATCAGGATGATGCTCTTTTGTGGGGAATTTACAGTGCCTGGAGAGACAAAATCTGATTCATATGTGCCTCCCTGGATGAGATTAATTGGAAAGCAAAGGAGGCGTGCCAAGAACACTGGGCCTCCTTTGAAGTTTCTTGGCTGAAAACAGCCGGATTCTTACTGCGGTTCAAAGCTCTCATCTAGGGAGTAAATGTTAAAATTTTGAAGAAAAACAGGCACCTGTGGTAGTCACATACTTGATGGACTCCTTGCCTCCTTGCCCTTATCACACGCTGCCCCATATAATATTATCCTGACCATTAAAGTTAACACTTTCTTCCTTGCTTTGCGCTTACACCTGATATGTTGCTAAGACCCTAATAAAAGTGGAGACAAAGCTTGGCTCAGGGCCTTTCGCCACTAGAGCGTCTGGTCCCCAGGCCTCTCCTTTCTCCTACTAAGGTGTCTGGAGTAATCTTTTCATTTGCCCTCTAGGGGTTTGCTCACCAAACCCGACTCCTTGGCAATGATATTTTTGGATATGAAAACAAAAGCACAAGCAACAAAAGCAAAAATTAATAAGTGAACTATGTCAAATTAAAAGTCTTCGGTGGAGCAAAAGAACGAAATGAAAAGGGAACCTATGAAATGGAAAAAAAAATATTTTCAAATTCTTTCTTTTTATAAAGAATCATCAAAATATATACTTATACAACTAATAAAAATTAACAATTTAACTTAAAACTTAGGACCCAAAATAGGCATTTTTCCCAAGAAGATATACAAATGGCTAAGAGTACATAAAGGCCCTCAGTATCACTCATCTTCAAGGATATGCAAATCAAAACCGCAATGAGATATCACCTCCCACCTGTGACAATGATTTTTATCAAAAAGATAAGAGATAACAAATACTTAGTGAGACTAGAGAAAAGGAAATCCTTGTACACTCTTTATAGGAAAGAAAATTGGTACAGCTGCTATGCAAAATAGCATGGAGGTTCCTCAAAAAATTAAAAATAAAGCCACTATATGATCTAGCAATCCCACTTACATGCATTTAACCAAAAGAATTGAAATCGGGATCTTGAAGGGGTATCTGAAATCCCATGTTTATTGCAGCATTATTCATAATAGCTATGATATGGAAACAATCTAAGTGCCCATGAATGGGTGAATGGATAAAGATACGGGGTGTGTGTGTGTGTGTGTGTGTGTGTGTATAATGGAATATATTCAGTCATGAGAAAGAAGGAAATCCTGTCATTTAGGTACAGATCTTGAGGGCATTATGCTAGGTCAAATAATTAGAGACAAATATTGTATGACTTTGTTTATATTTGGAATTGAAAAATAACTAAACTCATAGCAACAGAGAATAAAATAATGGTTTCCCAGGACTGAGAGTTCCAAGAAAAAGATAGATGTTGATCAAACGGTTCAAACTCCCAGTTATAAAACAAATAAGTTCTGGGGAGGTAATGTACAGTATGGTGATTATGGTTAATAATGCTATATTACATACTTGAGAGTTGTCAAGAGAGATCTTATATGTTTCTAAAAAATGAAATGGTAATTATGTAATGTGATGGAAGTATTAACTAATTCTATGGTGATAGTCATTTGCAAAGAGAACTGTATCAAGTAAATGCATTGTACTCCTTAAATTTATACATTGTTGTATGTCAGTTATATCTCAGTAAAGCTAGAAATAAAAATACATATAAATACATATACCATCCAAGAAAAAAAATAATGAAAGACCAAATATAACAGAATATTACTTTGTTAATTTCCTATAAGAAATTTGGTAAATCACTAATATCTATCTGCTTGCTTTCTTATCTAGGATTTTGAGAATACTGAGAGATCTTGGTTGACCAGAGTGTACTACTGAGTTGAAATGTAATTTTGTATTTATAATGGGAATTAACAGTACCCCTTTTTACTTTAGTTCCCTTTGACATCAATGCATCATTGAGGATATAAAGAGTAGTGTTAAGTTGTTTCAGCAGAGAAGTAGCACTTTAAAAAATCTCTTAAATGACCTGAACACACACACACACACACACACACACACACACACACACACACACACGAGTTTCCTTTTTATAGATCAGACCCAATATCTAAGAATTGCTGGACACAGGAAATCTGGATTTTATAGATGTAGGATAAACAAGATATTACCTATCTAAACTTCCTCAAGATATATTTAATGACTCCTTAATCCCATAAAACCAAATAAAAAACTATTGTTTTTGAAAAGGTGGTGGGCTAAATGTTAATTTGTCATCATTCACTAATTGGGGAAATCTCCTATTAAAGTTCTAACCTTGACACTGTGCCTCTTTACAAATCTTCTTTGCTTCAAGGTTACTGAGCCTTGCAATTCCTTTATGACTGGTAGTAGTTTCAAAGAAGTCCATCAAAGCTCCCAATATGATTCTATGTATAGAACTGACTACTGAGAAGGAAGGAGAAATTGGACTATGAAGAAAGACCAGTGTACTCCTACTAATGAAAGCTCATGAAAATAAATGAAAGTTTTTCTGAACAAAATTTTTTGTCCACAATAATAATTTTCATCTTCTCTGCTGCACAAAATACCCACACAATAGAAATGTATGTATAAGGTTTTTCTGTTGATGTCTAGCATTCATTTACACATATTAAGCGATTATTATGAGCAATATTATATGTTAGATGCAAAATGGATTTAGCATATAATTATAAAAGTTCTGTAAGTGTCCACTAATCTTTAACTCTTCCTGCACTTATTATTGCTATTTTTATTAATTTACTTCTTTTCTAAAATTCATAGCACCTAATTTCTGTAATTAATTTTCCCAGGCACAATAGATTCATTATCTTATGGTTTCTTTCAAAACCCTTTTCAGTTTGACCTCTTCTATTTTTACATCACAAATACACAAAAATTTACTTTTCCATAACATTCTTCTGGAAAAATTCAGTGGTCTTTTCTAATTGTTTTCCTTTTGCATCTCTCACCATCTCTTGACACCAGCAGCTAATCTCTTTCTCTGAAACTATTTTTATCTCCAACTCTGTATATCTGAGGTTCTTGATGTTCTCCCTTCTTCAGGTTGCTGGTGTGCTTTTCGGTTCAATCCTTTCCTTTTCTGGGCCATGGATCTTGGTAGTACTCAAGGGTTTTGTCCTAAAACATCTGCTAAACTCTTGTTACACCAACAATTTGAGAGAAATTATCCATTTGGAACTTGTAAAGTTCTAAATGTATGTCTTCAAACTCAATCACTGACACTCACATGACACTCTTAACTCCCCAGGTATCTTGTGAGCATGTACATTTTTGTGATGTTTAAAACTCAGAGGAAACTAAAATCTTCTTATTCCAAAGGTAGTCCCTTCTACCCAAGTTCCTGAGCACCAATTATATTTCCCATTCCAGTTTCCTGTTCTGATCTATATTTCTCAATTAACCCATGTATTTCTTCTTTATAACCATGTATTTGATTTTAATCATTCCCCCAATTCTACTAATGCTATATCATAGGATGAATTATATATATTTTATATCTTTTTTTCATTCTTATCCACATTCACCACCCAATTATGTCTTTATGATATATACATTATTTTGGCCTTTCTTCAGTGGTTTTAAAATATAACCTATGCATTAGTTTTGAAATTCAAAAAAGTTATATTGCATTAAAACTTATACAAAATGCATAGCCTCTTGAGTATACAGCTTAGTGAATATTTATGAAAGTATTGACCCATGTAACCATTATCTACTCAAAAATATACAGTTCCCACCTTACAGAAGGGCCTCCTATGCTACTGCTTAGCTTATAAGTATTAAAATTGCCAAAGCTATAATCCCAGCACCACAGGCTTTGATTTAGTTTGTTTGAGATGGGTCCTCAACATTGGTATTTATATTTCTACACAGGCAGTTTAATAACTTTAAAATACATAACAAGAAGAAATACATGGGATGCATCTTAGTAGTAGAGTTGAGAAATGGAGCACATGCAGATTAACTTTGGAGAGAAAAATGCTCTCAGAACACTTTGAGGAGGAGACAGGGATGAAAGTAAAACATAGTTCGAGTGAAGGATGGTAACATTTCATGCCACATTATATAAAACACTGCTGTCATACATGTTAAACTATTTTTCATAAGTCTTTCAAAAACAATTTGGATTGGAATAGAGAAAAAAAACACATTTGTATGCACAATGGAGTCTCGTTAGGGGATTTTTAAAACTCATGCAATATCTACAGCAGAGCTCATTTGTAGAATTTGTACCTCTATGCAGTAGACAATCATCCAGAAGAATAACTGTCAGAAAACAGGCACTTGGTAAATATTTAATAATTAATGACAAAGTCAGCTTAAATTTAATGTGATTACTGATATATTTAACAACAAATGTACCATCTTACTATTACTATTTCTCATTTATCTTATCTTTATAAATATATACATTTCTCTCCATAGTTGCCTTCCTTTTGATGAACTACTCTTTTTCATTTTCCTGCTCTATTAACATACTATTAATGATTTCTGTTACTACTTTTTTAGTGATTACAGACTATAAAATGTGCATGTAATATGAGTTAATATTGATAGAGGAACTGCAATACTCAATACATTTATACCTTCCTCCTGCCTTTTTTGACATTGTTGTATCATTGTTTGTTTGCCATGTCTTTTAATTTCCAATGTTTTAAATCCCACAGGTTAATTATCATTCTGTATCTATTTATCTAGATTTAGCCACTCTTCTCTATTATTTCATGAACTTTCAAGCTTCCATATAGAATCACTTTTATTTTGCTTAATGAACATCTTAATTATTATCTTTAGTGCAGTTGTGCTAATGACAAATTCTTTGATTTTTTTCATTATGTGAAATTTTTTGTCTATTTTTTGAAGGATATTTTTACTGCATATAGAATTTGAGAGTGGCAGAAAATACCATTTCATCATCATCTGGCTTCCAGTATAAGTTGAAAAGTTAGTTGACAAATTTGTGATTTTACTTTTTATTGTCTATCTTTTTTTAAAGATATTATATTTAAGTTTCTCTCTATATATTTCTACATCAAATATGGGGCTCAGACTCACAAAAGATGCACCCTCCACTGACTGAGTCAACCAGGCACCCCTCCTTAGCTGCTTTAAAGTTTCTTTTCATATTTGGTTTTCAGCAGTGTCCTATGATGTACGTAGGTATAGTTTTCTTTCTGTGTATATTCATTAAAGTTTATAAAACTTCTTATATTTGTAGGCTGGTATCTTTCAACAAATTTAGAAAATTCTGTCATTATATCTTTAAATATTGCTTCTGCAACAGCATCCTCTACTGTGGCCCTCTAATCACACATGAATTAAATATTTTCACCATAACCATATGTCATTTACTCCTTTCTGAGTTTTTCTACTTTTATCTTTTGGGGCTTCAGTTTGTATTTGTTTGACGTATTTTTATATTCAATAATACTTTCTTCCATTGTGTCTAATCTTCTATGAACATATTATGTTCCTAATTTCAGTTTTTGATTTCAGTTCTAGATGATAAGTTGCGTTCCATTATTTTCACATTATCAGTTTTGTCCTATAATTATCCATCGTGTAATTTATGTCTTACGTGCATTCTGTTAAGTGAACGCCAACAAACTCTGTGAGTTTACTTCCACTGATGCTTTTTTATTCTTCATTTTGATCACTTACTGTCTTTTCTCATGACATTAAAGAAAATGAATGTCAAATATGTGTATAAAAACCTGTTGACACAGTTTGAGTACTTGGCTGATGTTGTTTTCTTTCAGAAAAATATTAGCTTTTGCCTTTTCTAGGCAATTAGGCCACTATAGAGGATTTTAATCCTATCATTGATGGAACTCCTTCAAAGTGGAATTCTCAATACGACTTCTACTTCCTGCTACCCCATGCAGAATCCTACCCCATTAGGATTCTAACCTGAGGACTCACTTTGAGTTCCGTGAAGAGCAAATTCTGTGCTCTAGCCCTAAAACAAACTATTAAATGTTCTGCCAAGCTTTTCAGATCCCTCTCTTGATTCAGCAAATGCTCTGTAACAGTTCTCAACTGGAGGCAATTTTGCTTATCTCACCCAGGCCATTTGGCAATGTCTAGAGAGACTGTTGGTTATCACAATTGTCATGGTGCTACTTGTATCTAGTGGGTAGAGACTAAGGATGCTGCTAAAGTTTTGAAATGCAGAGGACCACACCCCGTAACAAAGAATTATTAGAAACAAAATGTCTACAATGTTATGGTTAAGGTATTAATGTTTTTAGAAGAAATGCAGCTTTACATGTAGGATCCACATCTGGGGACGCTTCTTCTCTGTAAGATCATGGCCTTTCAAGTTTTCCAACTTCAGAGATCTCAGGAATATATTGTATTATTTTTCAATATTGTCCAGACTTTCAAGTATTTTGTGGGGAGAGTTACTTTAAGTCAAATTAATCTGTGTTTTTTTTTTAAGATTTTATTTATTTATTCGACAGAGAGAGAGACAGCCAGCGAGAGAGGGAACACAAGCAGGGGGAGTGGGAGAGGAAGAAGCAGGCTCATAGCGGAGGAGCCTGATGTGGGGCTCGATCCCATAACGTCGGGATCACGCCCTGAGCCAAAGGCAGACACTTAACTGCTGTGCCACCCAGGCGCCCCAAACTAATCTGTGTTTTGTACGTTCCTCAAAATTTTAAAATAGGAATACCATACAATTTAGTAATTTTGCCACTGGGTATTTACCCAAAGAAAACAAACATACTAATTTAAGTATGTGCACCCCTGTGTTTGTTGTAGTATTATTTACAAGAGCCAAGATATAGAAGCAACCCAAGCATCCCTAAGTAACCAAAGCAATCTACAGATTTCATGCAATTCTTATCGAATTGCATACCTAAAACAAGCAATCCTAAAATTTGTCTGGAAACACAAAAGAACCTGAATAGCCAAAACAATCTTGAAAAAGAAAAAAAAAACCCAAAACCTGGAGATATCACAATTCCAGACTTCAAGTTACACTACAAAGCTTCAGTAATCAAAACACTATGGTACTGGCACAAAAACAGACACATACATCAATGGAACAGAATATAAAGCCCAGAAATAAAGCCATAATGATATGCTCAATAAGTCTTTGACAAAGGAGCCAAGAATATGCAGTGGGAAAAAAATAGTCTCTTCAATAAATGGTGTTAGGAAAACTGGACAACTTCATGCAAGAGAATAAAATTGGACCACTTTTTTATACCATACACAAAAATAAACTCCAAGCAGATTAAGGACCTAAATGTGAGACAGGAAACCATCAAAATCCTAGAAGAGGCCACGGGCAGTAATGTCTCTGACACTGGCCATAGTGGTATCTTTCTAGGTATGTCTCCTGAGGCAAGACAAACAAAAATAAAAATGGTAGGGAGTACATCAAAATAAAAAGCTATTGTACAGCAAAGGAAAAAACTGACAAAAATAAAAGACAACCTACTAATGGGAGAAGATATTTGCAAATGACACATCTGATAGAGAGTATCCAAAATATAAAATAATATATATAGCCCAACACCAAAGAAACAAATAATCCAATTTAAAAAATGAGCAGAAGTCATGAACAGACATTTCTCCTAAGATGACATACAAATGACCAACAGACACATGAAATATGCTCAATATCATTCATAATCAGGGAAATGCAAATCAAAACCACAATGAAATATTGCCTCACAGCTGTCAGAATGGCTAAAATAAAAAACACGGGTAACAACATGTGTTGGCAACAATCTGGAGAAAAAGGAACACTTCTGCAGTCCTGGTGGGAATGCAAGCTGGTGCAGCCACTGTGGAAGACAGTATGGAGCTTCCTCAAAAAACATTAAAATAGAACTATCATATGAACCACCACTCACTATTCACCCAAACAATATGAAAACACTAATTTGAGAGGATATATGCACTCCTATGTTTATTGCAGCGTTATTTACAATAGCCAAACAATGGAAGCAGCTCAAGTGTCCACTGACAGATGACTGGATAAAGAGGATGTGGTATATATACACAATTCAATATTATTCAGTCATAAAAAAGAATGAAACCTTGTCATTTACAAAAACATGAATGGATCTAGAGAGCATATCGCTAAGCAAAATGAGCCAGAGAAAGAAACACACCATATTTCACTTATGTGTGGAATTTAAGAAACAAAACAAATGAACAAAGGGAAAAAAAGAGACAAATCAAAAAACACACTCAACTATAGAGTATGAACAAATGGTTGCCAGAGGGGAGGTATATGGGAAGATGAGTGCAATAAGTAAAGAGAAGTAAGAGTACACTTAACTTGTTGAGCCCTGAGTAATTTATGGAATTCTTGAATCATTATATTGTACACCTGAAATTAATATAGCACTGTACATTAACTACACTGAAAATAAAATTAAAAAATAAAATAAAAAATTGATGAATGGATAAAGAAGATATGTGTATACACACACACACACACACACACACACACACACATATACATACATTGGGGTATTAGTCATAAAATAAGGACAAGATCTTGCCATTTACAACAGTGTGGATGGCAATAGCCAGTATTATGGCATTTTGCCTAGAGCTCAGTCTCCTTCTGTATGTTAGAAAAACCTATTATGGGGTGTCTGGGTGGCTCAGTTGGTTAAGTGTCTGACTCTTGATTTCAGCTCAGGTCATGATCTTAGGGTTGAGCTCCATGCTGGGCTTGGAGCCTGCTTAAAATTCTCTCCCTCTCACTCTGTCCCTCCCTGTTTGCAATGCTCTCTCTCTCTCAAAAAAAAAAAAAAAAAAGGCTGTTGTGTTTTCTGTTCCTGAGAGTAATGGCTTTATGACTAAGTCATACAGCGTTCAAGGCTTGGTGCTTCAGGGAGTGTCTGGTGTGTGCTGCTGCTGCTGTGTTGTGGCCGCTCGTTCCCTCAGGTCAGTGATCTGTAGAGGTTCCCCTTGTCTGTGTTGGGCAATGTTTGGACCTTGGCCAGAGTGTGGCAGGTTTTAACTAGGTGTGCTCTGGTCTGTTTCTTTATTGAGACCTAATGCTACTTCCACCAGAGCTGAAGCCTTGCAAAACTCTAAGGTCCCTAGACATGGTATTTGTGGAAGTTTCTGCTGGTCTTCTTCCACTACCCTGGTCCTTAGGCACCCTTGTCAGAGAAAAGCAGAACCAGCAGAGCACAGGAGGATGGGACTTGATGTAAGTGGGTCAGGCAGCCAGTGTTGGCACTGTGCTATTTACTGAAGTTGGTTTATGCCGAGGGGCAAGGGAAGGAATTGGTGACAGCCAGCTCCTTTGTCCCTGGAGAGGGGACTCCGTGCTTGCTTCTCTCAGGGAAGCACTCCCAGAAGAGCAAATAAATTCCCCTCATGGGTCCCAATCCTTTCAGATCGCTGTTTTCACGCTGTCTTCCTCTGGGTTGCTGGCCTGACTGGAGCAGTGCAGTATACTTTGGGCTCTTTTCCAGCCAAGCCTGCTGACTTTGAAAACTCCAAGCTTTAGGGACCTGGCGTGGGAGAGCTGTGCTGGTCTGGGAGAGGCTGCTGGTGCTCTGGGACTGTTGCAGGTTTGACCAAGAAGGGCAGCCGCACTAGAGCACAGGCATGGGATTTGGAGCAAAGCAGGCTGAACAGCCTTTGTCAAATTGAGCCACCCTCATCAAATGTCTCTGAGCCTGTGCTGAGGGTGGGGGAGGGAAACGGTACCTGGCTGTTCTTTTGTCCCCTGAGAAGTGACTCTGTGAACATCACCTCTCACAAATACTTTCTAGGAAGAGCTAACAGTCTCCCCTGCACCTTAGGGGATCCTAGGATTGTGCTCTCTGCTCCAGGTTGCTTCCCTGCTCTCTCTCCAGGAGTAGGGCAGCATCCTCAGGGCTCTATGCCAGCCAAGCCACGGACCTCTCAAATTCCAGTCTCTGAGCCCCATTGCAAAAACTCATGAAAACCAGCCCCTCTTGTTTTCCAGCCACTGGTTTTGGGGAAGAGTTTTCTTGTACAATCCCGTGCACTCCACTCTCTCTCACCTTTTTTCATAACTAGTGCTCCTTCCCCTCTGCAGCACCCATGATCCATTCTCCCCTAAACCACGTCTCTGCACTTCCTACCTTCCTCGATGTGGCCTCTTCTCTCCCCCTACTTGTGAAGTTTGTTCTTTCAGTCCTCAGGTTGATTTTTTGGGGGTATTCAAAATGATTTGATAGTTGTCTAGCTGGGGAGGAGGCAAGACAAGTATCCTCCTCTATATGCCATTTTAGCTCTGCCCCTTAAATATAGAGAAAAAACTGGTGATTGTGAGGGGAGGTGGGTGAAGGCACAGGTAAAATAGATAAAGGGAATTAAGAGGCACAAACTTCCAGTTACAAAATAAATATGTCATGGACATGAATAGTGTAGTATATAGAATATAGTCCATAATGTAATAATGTTGTGCAGCAATAGATGGTGATTGCCCTCGTCTCGGTGAGCACTGACTAATGTACAGAATTGTCATATCAACGTGTTGTACACCTGACTCTAACACTGTATCTCAACTACACCTCAATTAAAAACAAAAACAAAAACAAAAACCCTAGTCTGCCATCGTTGGAAGAAAAAAAGAATCACAGATTTGGTTAGAGTTTTGTATTTCTCCACAATTTCTTTGGAAAATAGCAGATGGGAGTGCTGTGCAAGGAATGGGTGACAGATTGAATCCAAAGCCAGGCTTTTTAAGAATTAAGGAATAATTTTTGTGAGCCAGAGTCTATGATGCTAGAGACTGCAGAGCTGATCAAGATGACTTTGGTTTGTAGGATGAGGGAAAATATCCATAATGATCCAGATCAATGGTTTTCTGCTTCCTCATAAATTCTGTGATTCAGACTAAAGATAAACTTGAAGGCAAAGAAATCACTTTTTGTTCTCACAATGATATTTCAGTTTTAGATGCAATGTAACAATATTTTTATACTATAGTTCTTTTTTTTTAATGACAAAAGTGTCCAGTTTATGAATTGGAAGTTATCCTCAATAATGGTAGATACTAGTTTAAAAGCCCATCAGGGAACTTTTAAGTGCTGAGACACAAGAAATTCAATTTATTTTTTTGTAGGCACTCAAATTTAAAGTAGTTATTTTGCATTCCTTTCAAAAGAACATCAGTAGAAATTAGTCTCTCAGGGACAGCACATGATAACGTAGATTATCAGTGTCTCTTATGGGTTCCCTGCTCCAAGAAAGGTGAAGTGTCAGTACCAACTCCACTTCCCCCATGATTTCTCTTCCAACTTTTTGGCTGTATTCTGGGATTTAAAAGCCCAGGAATAAAAAATATCCACAAAGGTTGGGGCGCATATGAATCCAGTCTTAAAAGTAGGTCTAGAAATGAAGATGGTAAATGTCAGAAGTAGCTCATGCATCTTAGACCCACTGATGAGAAATGAAGAGAAAAACATCATCAATGCAGATATGAGCATGTCTAATACCCAGATCTTTAAGAAAGTCTTTAAGAGAATCAGTGTATAGTGAAAAAAATAAAATCAAGGCAAAATTATCTTATGGATAAGTTTATCCAATAAAAACTGCTGTTTGAATCAAATGGAGAAACTAATTCTAAACATTTGCCATCAACTTTATTTTCTGTAAATAATAAATGTAATAGTTATTATTGGCCTTATATTAATATTAGTAGAGGCTGAGGGTACATAATAAAGTAGGTGCAATGCTTCCTTTTAATGTTCTTTCATATTCAGTAAAAGATCATGAATTTGAGAGCGAAGGTGAAACTTTGTAAATACTATAAACTATTTTTTGTTTGGTTTGTTTGTTTTTTGGAGGTACAAAATAGCAATACTTGAATTGCTTTTTCTTTAAATTGTTTTTAGAAGGTTAATAAGAAAGATGACATTGTAAGCATAGATGGGAGTATTATTTAGAAATGTGTAATTAACGCTGAGAGAAGTCATTCAAGTTAACCTGAGTAAAATAGCAAATTTCTATCAACTCTAATCCAAAACAGGAACAAAACCTGGATCTAGATCAACTCTCAATTCTTATATCATTTATCATGATGTTAGATTATTTATTACACTATTTGCACCTTCGTTTTTTTCTTCTGATAGTGTCCTTTTCAACCCCTTATTGTCCATGTAACTTCCATTTAGTTGACTAGTTACTTAAAATTAGGTATATTGACCTAATAGACTGCTATCAACATTAAATATGTTTTTTTGCAAGATATATGTAATAACATGGGGTCATTTCTAAGTAAAAGATGTTGCTTACGAAAGAGAAAATAAAGTATGGAAACAACAACTGAGATCTACAGTACATATCTTATATGCATTGCACTGAGTATTTGCTTTACAACCATTTATTTAATAAATGCGTATCTATAAATTGCTCTACCAACATGTTTATTTTCTGGGGAATATTACAAGTGACTTTTAATCTCCTGTTTGTAATTTTCTTTCCTTTCAAAAATTTTGTACAAGATTAGGGTTGTCTTTAAAATTACAAGAATTGGTTGGGAACAGGTGAGGTGTATAACTGAAGTACATTTTATTAGAAATATTAAATTAATATATTTATTAAGATAAATGTGGAAGAACATTGAAAAGAAAGACTATAATGGAATTACCTAACCTTTGCCTTTCCTTTTATTTGTATCTCTCTCTCCCACTTACGTAGGCAAACAAATATAAGATGCAAACCTCTAAATTGCACTATTGTTAATGATAAGCTAAATTGAGAGGTTAAAAAAAAATCCCTCTAAGGTAACGCTCAACCTCAGTCTCCATTGCTGAAATGAGCCTCTCATTCGTTTTGTCTGCCTTTTCTTCAGTGATTTAGTGACAATTCCAGTTCAATTATTATTAATTTCTTTTTTATACCCTTGCAGTTTTTACTCAAATAAAGCAAAATTCTCTATATTAAGCAAACAAATCAACTTAGAAAACAGAAATGTCAAGCTATTTTTCTACTTATCTTAAATAACTCAGATATTATAAACATTTTCTGAATAAGATACTGGTGGTAATGGGAAATCTCAATGAGTAAGAATTTCCTTGAGCAAGACAATGTGTTCAGTGCCTATGATACAAAGATGATTGGAGCGGTCTGTGTTTCTTGAAGCTCATTCATCTGAAGGGTTTTTTGTTGCCTAAGTCTCAGCACAGAACAAATAGATGCATGGAGGTTATCCTCCCCAGATCACCAAAGCATGAGCTGCCCTCCCCTCTGTTTCAGATCTGCCTGTCCTGTCTGCCTTTGAACGCTTAATAGCTCTGCATGCCTCCACTTGCAGATCAGACACCAAAAACAACCATAGCTATCAGCAGAAAATGGACTTTCACAATTCTATTCTTTTGACAGCTACGATTGTGACAATGGTGTGTCTGGTGTGTATTCCTGCCACTGAATAAACATTCTTTCAACATTCAACTGCAAAGGTAAAGGATCGAGAAACTTCTCACTGGGGCACTGAGGTTTCAAAGTGTCAGATTTCTTTAAGCTACCCATGACAGTTGGCTACCTGGTGTGTAGAGATAGAGCCCACACAAATACACCTATGTCAAGCACATTAAACTGCCTGACTTCATGGAAATGAGGCATAATAGAATTCTTGCCTGGTCTTTTATTACTTCTGCTTTTGTGGAAGTATTTCAATTGGTGTAGGCAGTGGACCAACAGGCATATATTTTCCATTTGAATACCAGAGTGCTAAATTTATAATACCTTTTTATTTACTGAGAGATTGCTTGGCCTAATTTGTTCAGCAAGGGTATTTCCCACTTGTTTTCCCTTTCTGAATAGGAAGATCCCATTGTTGGGGGAAATGGCTGTTAATTAATCATATTCTACCAAGCTTTTGATTGCGTAGCTCAATTTTATTTGAAAAGTATAATAGGGGTTGAGGTAGGGCAAGAGTGAACATTGGAAACAAAGCTTATTATTTATGGCAATATTGAATACTTATGCAAACCGTCTTAAAGTTTCAGTCTGTTTTCTGCTGGTAACATTTTATGGTTGATTAAAGCTGTCAGAACAACATTCAAATTAAATTCAGTGGGAGGTCATTCAGCAATCAAGAAGTATGTGCAGTCAGCCAGCACCCAGCATTGCTGCAGAAAGCAGCGTGCTAATGAGAAGTTTGGCAATATCATTTTTCTCTATCAATATTCAATGAGTATATGTATATATTTGGTTTTAATAATGTAAATATTATATCAGAGCCTTAATTTATCTTTTAACAAGCAGACAAAGAATCCAGGACAAAAGGGAATACTTTCTACTAATTCCTAAATTATGTAAGTTAAAATAATTTAGCATAAATGATGATTAACAGTTACCATAACGTCAATTTACTGAAGTTCCCACATCATTATGAACATAATTTTATTTATTAATAAGTGAACAGGTTTTATTTTTTTCTTGAAAACTAAATGAGTCTCTATTGTTTCCATGACATCTTTATTCAAGGTGGTGACTGCCTTGAAATTCTCACAAATCAATCCAAATATTTAAAGGGCTGTCATATAGTATAGTAGGAATTACTCTTACAGTGTATGGAATCTAGTACTTGCATCAGCACACTGCGAAGTAGTAGGTACTCAATATATGTTTGTTTGAAACTAGGTTAAATATGTAAATGCTACTGAATCATGGATTTTGTATCTATGATGCACGGAAATAGGACTACTTCAAGATGAGATTTGTTGACCTCAGGGAACAGAGTATCTATTGGGAAACTTTTGGTCAGTTATAGCTCAAGGCCTTTATCAGATACCCAATGCATTGTTGATGTAGATGGCTTCAAAAGTCTCTTCCCTTCCGTTACTGAAAATTCTGAACACACACACACACACACACACACGTGCATGTGCACAGACATTCAGGTTAAATTATTTATTTATAGAGTTATCTAAATTTATCTTATCAATTTACCTTTTTCCCCTGACATTCTTGAAGTTCATTCAGAATACATTTCCCTCTCTTTTTACTTTTCCTTTTGTTTAACAGTGTCTATAAATGTCTGGATGTTTAGACTCCTAGGCCTTATTTGGTATTGTCAAGTCACAATTTTCAAATTTTTAAAATGGCTGTTATTTTTCATATAACTGGCAAGTAGTTTCTTTCAAATTTCTAGGTTGACCTTTTACAGTTAGAACTTGCTTTTCTGTTCTAGTTCCAGAACTGGTCATATAAGACTCCTTATATCCATCTCCCAGTGCCCTTATGGATATATCCAGATTAGTTCTTCAAACTGCTATCTTGATGCTCCCTGCAGCAGATCTTTCACCTGTAATTAATGACTCTGGTTGTCAAATTGTGGGTAAATAAAAATCTGCTTATGTCAGCTCATAAATGAAGAAGTGAGAGAATTAGGAAAATCACCATTTTATATCAACCCCACTATAAAAACTGATTCAGGCAAGAATTTTCAGAACATAGGAAATACAATATGTGCACAGTGCTAAAACGTAACATGACAGATTACTTATGTTTTGCCAAAGGAATATTTTCTCTTTATAACTGAGAGAGCTGGCAGGGACTACTTTCCTCATAGTATCCCTCATAGGGAGACTCCAGACCTTAGTCCCCATGTGATACAATAAGGAGTAAGTAAGAGTATCTAAAAATTATTCTTACAAAAAATGCTTACCCTAAATCTAAGGAAACGTCTAAGCTCATATCCATATTTAAGCAAATACAAGGGATAGACAAATTAAAGGACACTATGAGGGAACAATTAGCCAATTACAGAGTGTGGGACACTGTAAAAGACAGTGGCCTTGTACGTTCAAAATGTCACTGTCAAATAAAAGGTCCTAAAAGAAGTCCTTTCCTCAGATAAAAATAATAAAATCTGCATGAAATACCAAGATTAACAACCTGCAGTTTCTAGAGCATGAACAAAGGTGCAGATTTTGGAGAGGAATTGGAAAGTGGACCAGCTTGTGGTGAGTTACCCACTTGTGTGGATTTAAACTGAGGTTAAACTATGATTCATAATGCTCTGGGGTGGCACAAGCTATGACAGAAATTTCGCTATGCTTTTGGCATGAGGATTTGGAGAAGAGTTTATGGTGGTCACATCCTGAGGGGGTTGGGAGTTCTGGAAATGTGAAAGCCCAAAGAAGGGGCCTCCAAAGTTCTGTTTTTAATGACCACCAAAATCTCTTCCTGACTTCTGAACTATGCATCTATGAAGTAAATTAAAAGGCCCCCCAAGGGGCGCCTGGGTGGCTCAGTCGTTAAGCGTCTGCCTTCAGCTCAGGGCGTGATCCCAGAGTCCTGGGATTGAGCCCCACATCAGGCTCTTCCCCTGGGAGCCTGCTTCTTCCTCTCCCACTCCCCCTGCCTGTTTTCCCTCTCTCACTGGCTGTCTCTCTCTCTGTCAAATAAATAAATAAAAAATCTTAAAAAAAAAAAGCCTCCCCCCAAGACAAAGGAACTGAACAGTGATTTGAGCTACTGCCCAAAACAGAGAGTTTGAAATTAGAGTCTAACCAACTCAGAATACAAAAGAGTCTCTATAATATAAATTTTACAATATCCAGGAAAATTCTAAATTACAAGAACAACTAGGGATATATGACAAATGTCATATATATGACAAATGACTATGTGTGCATTGATAAGTCAAGAATATATAATTCCCAAAGCAACAATTAAAACTATGCAAGTATAATTAAATATCTAAGAGATAAATCAAACTGGGATTCTGAAATTATTAAAATAATTAACAGGAAGGAAAGAGGAACAAGGAATAATAATAGCAGAGGAGAAAACCAGAAATAAATAATAACATGGTAGATCTAAGTCTAATGCTTTTAATCATATTAAAGTCAAATGACTAAACACTTCACAAAGAAGACAGAATATAAGAATGAAGAACACAGAACACAATTACATACTACCTAGAAGAAACAATGTAGACACAGTGAGTTCAAAGTAAATGGATGGCAAGCATATACAAACAGTAAGCTTGAAAAGTCTAGAATCTTATATTAATATAAGATGAAAGAGACTTCAAGCTACGGAGGACATTTGGGATAAAATTGTACATTTTATAATGATAGGAGAGTAGGTTCATAAGAAAGACATGACATCCCATAATGTGTATGTAGAAAATTAGGGTATTTCAAGGTATATGATGTAAAAACTGATAGAAGAAAAGGAAAACAAAGATCTTTCCACAACTACAGTAGATACGTTTAACACATTTGTCTCATCAACAGATAGAAAACTATAAAAAGTAAAACTACAGATGATTGGGAAAAATTCTATCACCCAGTTTGATTTAATTGGTACTCATAAATTACTATATCCAACAACTACATTATTTTCAAGTGAATACAGTATATTTGCCAAGGTAGGCAATTCATTGAACCACAAAATTAGCTTCAAGGAATTTTAAAAAATTTAAATCATACAGTGTATATTTCCATAACAGAATTATAAATAAGAAACCATAAGGTAACCAAGAAAAACATAAGTATTTCAAAATTAAACAAAATGTTAACTCAAAGGTCAAAGAAGAAATCACAAGAGAAATGACAAAATATTTTCAAACTGAATGATGAAGAAAATACAATTTGGGTGGCAAAATAATGCTTGGAACTAAGTAACTTTATTTAAGATTTATTTATTTATTTCAGAGAGAGACAGCATGAGCAGGGGTGGGGGCAGAGGGAGAGGGAGAGAGACTCAGATTCCCCATTCAGTGCAGAGCCTGATGCAGGGCTTGATCTTACAACACTGAGATCATGACCTGAGCTGAAATCAAGAGTCAGGCACTTAACCAATTGAACCACCCACTCACCCCAGGAACTATGTAACTTTAAGTTATTACAGTGTAAATTAGAAATAAATCATTGTTGAAGTTTCTTTCTAATGGAGCTAGAAAAAGAAGAGCAAAGTGAATTCACCTTCAGAAACAAGAAGTAAATGATGATGATAGGAGCAGGAATAGATGAGAACAAAGATAAATGAGATAGGAAATTAATAAAGCCATGAGCATGTTCATTAAAGATCAGTGAATTTGATAAAACTCTATAGACAGAGTGAAAAGAAAGAAGAAGTACAAGTTACTAATATCAGGAATTAAAAAAGGTTATCACTACCGATTTCACAGCCATTTAAATAATAATATAATAATGTTATGAGCAATTTTATGCCAACAAATTAAGTTAACAGTCATGAAATGGTAAACTGTGGACATCTGCAACCTAACACAATTGACATAATTCAATGAAAAACAAATAGTTTTATGTGTATTTAATAACCTGAAATTTTAATAAAAAGTGTTCTCAGGGGTACCTGAGTGGTTCAGTTGGTTATGCATCTGCCTTTGGCTCAGGACATGATCTTGGGCTCCTAGGATGGATCCCCCCACCTCAGGCTTCCTGCTCAGCTGGGGAGTTTACTTCTCCCTCACTATCTGCCCCTCCCTGCACTCGTGCATTCTCTCTCTCTCTTTTTCTCTCTCTCCCTGTCAAATAAATAAATAAAGTCTTAAAACAAATGTTCTCAGAAAAAATACCAGAGCCTGATATTTTCACTAGTTCTATGAAACATTCAAAGAAGAAATACCAACCTCTTACAAACTCTTTCAAATGAAGTTAGCATTACCTTGATACTAAATCTAACAAAGATATTACAAAAAAGCAAAATGATTGTTTGCTTATGAACACAGATCCCTCAAATACTAAACAAAAATACTAGCAAATTGAATTCAACAACATGTAACAAGCGTATAACAAACATAGCATGAAACATAAAAGATTTAGGAATTAATTTAATAAAAAATGCAGTAGCATGAAACAAAAGATTTAGGAATTAATTTAATAAAAAATGCAAAACCTTTGAAATAAATCTAGTTATTATTTCTGAGAAAAATCAAAGAAGCCCAGATAAATGTTGGAAATATCATGTTCATGGATTGGAAGACTTACTGCTTCAAGCTACCAATTCTCACCAAAGTGATGTAAAGATTCAACAGAATAACAAAAAAAGATCCCAGCATGCTTTCTAAGAAAGATATCGATCAGCTATTTCTGATATTTTTTGGAAAACTGAAAAAGCAAATATTAAGAAGAGGAAAGTTAGAGAACTTACAGAATTGATTTTAACACTTACTACAAACCGACAGTTTTTGTAGCTTCCTATAAAGTTAAACATACACCAAACAATCCTCCAAGCTTTCCTCTCCAAGCTATTTACATAGGAGAAATAAATACGTACAAAAAAATATTTGTTTGTGAATTTTTATAGCAGCTTTATTTAGAGTAGCCCCAAATGGGAAATAACTTAAATTCCCAACAACAGGGAAATAAACCAAAAATGAATATATATATTTTCATTAAATTACCACTGAGTTATTAAAAAGCAATTACTGATACATGTATTACCATAGATAAATCATTATTTTTAAGAAAGTCAAATATATAATATTTTTATTGTAGGATCCATTTAAATTTGAATTCCTAGAAAACACAAACTAATCTGTAGTGACAGAAAGCAGACCAGTGGTTGTCTGGGATAGACTGCTGAATGATGATGGAAAATTTTTTAGCATGATGAAAGTATTCTGTATATTGACTGTGGCTTTGTTTCCACCTATTTACTTGTCCAAACACAATGATTTGTACACTTAAGACAAATTCAGTTTATTGTACTTTGATTTAAAAACCTGGTAAAGTATACATGCTTTGTTTAAGGCTGTAATTTCTGTTGTTCAAAAATGTTCTATTACAAATCACAAGTCTTGTTTTTATGAAAAAATATTGATGCCATAGAAAAATAGGTGGAGGAGGTATGTTGTTCTTTATTTAAGAAAAAGACTAAAGAGACCTAACAACCAGATACAAATGGTTTACTGGAGCATATGAGGAATTTTTGAAAATTATGTGCTAGTTAGTTTTCTTAAGTGTGATAATTATAATGTGGTTATGGAAATGGGAAAAGTCCTTAGATTTAAGAACTGTGAGCTCGAGTACTGTGGGTAGATATCATGATGTTATAACTTGTTTTCAAATAATTCAGAAGAAAGAAGGAGATAAATATTGAAACAATTTGACTATAATTACATTTTATGAATGGTATTCAGTATCTCCTGCTTTTTCAATTTTTATATATTCGGATATTTTCCTAAATAAACACTGGAAGAAACAAATTTTCTTTGTACTATGTAAATAAAAGATCATTAACTAAAGAAATAAACTCCCAAGAAGTCAAAAATGGACTCTCAATTAAGACTGACTTGCACTGACTAGATAAATCAATTTTTCTGGAAGAAATCATCACTTTTTAAGGAGTTCGAGTCACCTATTAGTGAGACATAAAAAAAAAAACTGTTAAAATGTTACAGTTTACCATGAATACAGTATAATTTGGCTGCTAAGCACCATGAACCAGGATATTTTTATGTGGATAAAATTTCAGTTTTAAAAAATAATAGCAGAAACAAGAAAATTACATTACATTTTCACATTTTTACTCAACTATACAGACTTATAAGCCTTAAATGCCCGTACATCTATCAGAAGATATTCTGAGAATTTTATTTTCAAATCACTGTCTTTTTTTTTTAAAGGCAAAATCACCAACAATCCTGACAAACACTAACTCAAAAATCTCCAAAAACATTATCCTGTAACATAACTGTTTGGTTGGTCCCAACAACTCTTCAAAAGTTAAGGGCTTGAAAATAAAATTGTTGTACTGATATTTTCTACATAGTTTTAAATGGTCACAACAGTCTCTCCCATCCTCCATTCCTACCATCAGAGAGCAGGGTCTATGTGCCCTCCTTTGAATCTGAGCAAGCTTGTGACTGTTGCAGACTCAATGTCATGTGACCTCTTTTTGTGTCTACAGTAGAGCCTCCTTACCTGATCCCACTGAGACGGAGATAATCTGTTACTCAGTGACCTGACCAAGTTGGAGATTTGTGAGCAAAAGTAGTGACTGTTGCTGTTTTAAGCTTCTAAGTTTTAAGGTAGTTTGTTATATAGCAATAGATAACTGACCTGATTGTCAACAAAGAATTTAACCAAATATTAATTACAACAAAAAGTACCTTCATAAATAGCACTGTCCCTGTAGATATATATATCTTGTTATAGAATGCCATGAATAATGCCATTTTCTTTTCCTGGCAGGTGCTGTAAGAGTTGGCAATATCTAAAACTCGTGATACCCACATTCACATATGTAGGGTAATTTGTGTTGTAAAGAACCTTCTATGAAATGTTCAGAAATGCTGTACTTACAAACTATGAAACATCAGATAAGTCATTTGCCCATACGTGGTTACAGGAAGCCATTTTTTGGACTCTCAAAGAGGCTATTTAGAAGTTCAAATTACATGAAGTATAAGAAAGCTCTTCCTGATCTCTAAAGAGCTATACAAATAACATTTTCTATTAAAATCAAGATTATTGAAATGTTGCTCTATTAATCTTTGTTTTTATTCTGCCCTTTGAAAAGTCCAGGCTTAAAGAACTGATTTAAAAGAGTCTAAATGAATGAGGTGTAGATTAGAGCAGAGTATTGGGTTGTTTACAGGCAAGTGCAAAAGATTTTGCTTTTTCATTTTAAGGGAAATTACTTTTTGAAATCTTTATATGCTACCTTGGCTGTATCTTGAGAATAAAAAGCTTGGAGTTGAAAGGGCACTCTGAATTCTGCAGTGATCAATTTAGTCCTGCCTTCAGAATTCTAAACAACTTTCTTTTTCTGTCTTAAAAACATTCATGTTCACGGGTAAACATTTTAATATATATTATCAATACCTTTACTGTTATTTATTTCATTTCCCAAAACAAAGTTGTAAAAGAGCTAACTTTGTTAATAAAAGCCATGCTTCTAAAAATTATGTCTTATCCCTTAGAAAATAAACATAGTTCATAGATTTTCCACATGGAAAGAAAAAGAGCATTAAGTTGCATAAGGAGTTAATGTATATTATAAATATTTTAATATTGTTGAAGATACTTGATTGCTACCCCAGTTAGGGTGATTTTTCCTCCCACTGGGAAACTGTAGGATTTTTTTTCATTACCTACTTATTTACTTATTTAGCATATTTCAGGAATGTCAGATGCAGAATATATGGCTATTTTAATAGGCAGTTCCGCTCTTTTTCTGGGATGTTAAAGCAGCGGAATTATCAGAAATGGGCATGTTCCAGATGACAATGAATATGTACAAGGAGATAGAATGTGAGACTCTGCAGTTTACTCTGAATTTTTCAAATGGGCATCTGAAGGACATTTATTATTTTGGTGACCTGAAATTCTCAAGATGAAAGTTAGCTCAAATTGACCACCTTTTAAACAATCTATTCACTCATTTATTGATTCTTTTATGGACTCACTAATTCAGGCATACTATATTTTACTCTTTATTTTTCTGTCCTAGTCACTAAGTGAAGGGCTTAGGCTATAAAGATGGCCATGGTTACACTCTGTCTCAAGGAGCTTGCAATACTGAGGGAAAGACAGTTGTGACGATACTAAGAGGTGTTAGGCTATTTGTTTGCCGGGCCTGGCTGCCATCAAGGGTCAGCAGGCCTTTTCTTTATTAAGTAACTGGCTTTCCTCTCCCTAAAATACATTGTTCCCAGATAGAGAGTCACTGCTAGTGTTCTTATCTCATGATTTTCTAAATATCCCTTTAAATGATATGACTTTTGAAACTTTAACAAAACACAATTCTGTGGCTTTACATGTGTAAGGTACCTGATTTGTTATTAGCTATGCATGTTTGTGTAACAGCTTTGCCTTAGTCTTAGATATTTTTAAACTAGTATCTACTATTTTTCCGTTACTGCTATTATATCTCTTTCCTTGTTTATCTATAAAGTGCACATATACATTTGTTTTTGTCATATTTAAGTATTTTAGGTGCATGTAACTTTTTGTGGAAGTTGGGGATCCTATGTGTAATCACAGCCTGAAACAAGGAAATTTGCACTTAGCATTCACTTCACAGGAAATCTTCTAAAATATGGAGGTCTATTTATTAATCTTGTATATTGCCTTTGATTCTAAGCATATTTTTTTTGGAAAGTTAGTGTATTACACGTAAAATGTGTGGACTATTAATTGGTAATATTATAGCTTGCAGGTGCAAATGAACCCACCTATAACAGCTTAAGCTAAAAGGGTATTTACTGATGCCCATAACTGAAAATCCAGGGATGGCACTGTTCTCAAATGAAACTTGATTCATGGTCTAATGGTGTCATCTCTCTTCTCTTCTATGTATTAATGTGGAGGTGGAGAGTGGAGTTTGGTGATTCTTTTATATTAATCAAGGCCTACTTCTGGACTACTATTGGGTGGACTTATCCTAGCCAAAACTATAAGGATTGAGAGCAGGAGACAGGTGGTTCTCTTTTATCAGGAAAAGTGTGATTGTTGGATACCGGCAGCCAAAAGTGACAACTCATAATTCTGCACCAATTTGTCAGTATCACCTACTTATTTTTTTCTAGTAAGTTAGCAGAATAATAGGCCAAATTAAAAGAACAATAAATTCAACCCTAAATATGGGTGAGTACAACTACTGAAATGATTGTGTTTTTGTTTCTTTGTTTCCAGAATGATGCAATCCATTTATATGTAAACTCATGAATGGAAACTATAATCTAATATACATTCTCTTTTACACTGCTCAAGCCTCTGGATCACTTCACATGATGGAATGGCACTGAAGGGAGTAATAATATTTATTTAGGACAGGGCACCAAATGTAATATTTCCATTGGTTTACATACTAAAAATAAACATTTTGGAATTTTTCATAATATTCTTTAGAGAATATTACACCTTTAGAGAAAGGTGTAACACAGCATCTTCACTAATGTATGAAATCTCTTGCAGGTCGTATATCCTCCAGCATATGTCTGAGTCAGATGATGCCCTTTCTATCAGAGAAGACTCCAAAGGGGGGAAAAAGTCTTTCCTTCTCTTAATACCAAAGTTAAAGAGCATTTGTCTAGGGTATGATTCTCGTTAGATAGGTCATGTTTCTGGAAAAAATAGGCCCTATGGCTCTCTTTTGTGATTAGTACTGGAATTGCATTCCAGGGTCCTTTGAGAACAAGGATCTTTAATAATCTCCGAATTTGCCAAGGTCCAGGGAATCTCTTGAATACTGAAAGTCATTAGAGTTTGCCAGTCTTAGGAACTAACTATGTCAAACAGTATGTAATTATAGAATTCCAAGATTCAAAAACTATTTTTGCTTTCATCAAATTGCTTTGGGTCTTTGATTTAATTAAGGCTTTATTAAGTGCATGGAGAAACTGGTTCTGTATGAGGCACCTGAGGGGCAAAGGTCTCTGTTTTCGTGGAGCTTACATGCTATGGAAAGACATAATAAAAGAAGGTAATGCCAGAAAGAGACAAATATACAAAAAGTAAGACAGAGTAGCTGGGTAGGAAATACTAATTTAGAATAGGTGTTAATGAAATGCTTCTAGCGGGTGACACCTGAGTCAGGACTTGAATAAGGAAAAGTAGCCAACCATATGCAATGAGAATTAAGTATCCCAGGATACATTTCACAATACATAAATATCATGTCCAGAGATGAGGCAAGATACAGTCTAAACTTTTCCTCAGGTATCAACACTGTTTACATGAAAACTTGTTTTAGAAAAAAAATTCTAATTCCAATATTCTACTCTCCTTTAAAACGTGGCATTACAATGACTTAAATAAACATCAGTGTGGCATAGCTGATGCTGTTACAGTCAAAGTAGAGGACAAGGTCCTTACCTATATTTACGATATAAATTTATTGCTTTTTGTTTATTGCTGCAATATAAAATTTATTTGTCCAAACTCTGGTCTAGGTCTCTGAGAAGATTAGGCTAATATGTCTCAATCAGTGTCTCCTCCTTAGTAAGAAGCAACTTCTCTCTCAAATGCCTGTATCAGTTTGACAGCTTTCTCTACCCCAAATATCCCAAAAAAGCTTTAGCTGTCTTCCTAAGTTTCAGAAACCTTGAGATATATAATTTAGAGTGGTTTAAAAGCAATACATTCATTTTCCCTTTAACTTACTCTGCCTGCCAGTATTATTTGCACTTAGTCTGACTCTACATAACAGAAGAGATGACTTGGCTGATAAGTTTAAGTTAGAACAAGGATGTCTGCATTTCCAATGGCAAAGTCCAGATAATTTTCATCAATCCACTCAAAATGAATTTTTGAAACATTAAGAGATATTTCAGTATTTGCCTTTGTGGTATTTTGCCTGGACAATCAGTGATTTGATACATTTCTTAATGTGCTAAAACCTCCAATAACCTAAAATAGCAAACTGGACAAAGTCAGAGAAGTACCGTATTTCAAACAATGATTAGATGCTATCACATAAAAACACGGACAATTTTTTTAGCAATACTTTCTCTTGAAAAATTGTGGTTATTTAAAATGACAAAAAGTTTTTATATTAAGCCATAAAGTTAATGATAAAAGTAAATTAGGAGATGATGTAATTGCCTCTGATATGACAACTTCAATTCTTTTCATTTCATTCAGTTCTCAAATATTTGATTAATCCATTTTATAGAAGAAACACAGTCAAAGGTTATATACAAGGTCATTAGAGAAGACTGAATAATCTTTGGGTAGACCAAAGATATCAAGGTCCTAATCTCTGTTAGAAGGTGTATTAAACAAGACAGCAGATTATCCCTTGGAACTTCCAAAGGACTGCAGACATGCTGACACCTTCATTTTGGCCATTGAAACTGATTTCAGACTTGGGATACGTAAGAACTGTGCACTGGTCTAAGCCACCAAGTTTGTGGTAATTTGTTAGAGCAGCTGTAGGAAACTAATACAATCATAAAATTAAACTGTTGAATCCTAGATAGAACCAACCTGCCCCCACATTTTCTTTCTACTATACCACCTTGTTATGTTGCTTTGTGTAGTAACAATAGTGGCAAACTCATCGCAACTGACTGAATAAATCCTTCAAGCGAATTTACAAGTGCATGAGAATGCCTTAATTTGTAGATCTGGGAAGCAAACACACTTTAAAATACTGACTTCTTTGGGAGCACTTGGGTGGTTCAGTTGGTTGAGCATCTGACTCTTGATTTTGGCTCAAATTATGATCTCAGGGTCCTAAGATCCAGCCCTGCAGCAGGCTTTTCCCCCAGGAGGGAGTCTGCTTGAGTTTTCTCTCTCTCTCTCTCTCTCTCTCTCTCTCTCTCAAATAAATAAATAGATCTTTAAAAAAATGTTGGCATCATTGCTTAAAACTGGTTTATTTATAGTGTTTTGAAAGATGAAACCCAAGCCTTGAAAAACTGACACCAGTTATCTCCTCAGATAGATTTCCCTTAGGAGAAACTTAGAGAATACAGGCCCTTTGTTAAATAGGCATAATTTGCAACCTGTTTAATTTCTCTTAATTAAACTATGGTCTATCATTTTGTGTATAAAATGAGAAGGTTAGTTACATAATCTGGTCTAGGTCTCTGCTAAGATTAGGCTGATGTGTCTCAGTGTTTGGGTTGAATAATCTTTGGGTATTCCAATACAACCAACCAATAATCACCACTCTGTTGTATTTTTGGAATAGAAGAAAAGTTGTGAAGAATGGCATCTTCTGTTTACTACTCTGGAAAATACCAGAAAGAGAGGTACATTCAAAAGAAAAGCTGAAAGAATACAGGTCACCTCACTTGAATTGAATTAAGCAATTTATCAAGTTACTGAGTACTGTTTTGGATCTGAGTCAAAAAATTAGATTTCTTTTGGTTTCTGGGAGAGGGGGTGACAACACAACACAGAACCTCACATGGAGAAAAAAATCTACTTATTAGTTAGACTCCAGATTAAAGAGTGAAACAGGATTCAAAGCTGAAGAACTGTGGTATGTCTGAGTATCTGGGTGGGGTGAACAGAAAGGGATGGGAGCTTGGAATCAAAGTCAGAGAAATAAGTGACAGAGATGGAGAATTTGAAACCAGGAGCTCATTAAGGGCAACGACTGTATCTTATTTAAATAAAAGATGTTTCAGTGGCTTCAATGTGCCAAAAACTTGTCAAAGTAAAAATGTAAGCTGAATATTTAGAAATCAAACAGCATCATTTTTGAAGGAACAACAATAGTTAAGTTTGAGCAAAGAATGTGAGGTAGTTAAATTCCGTGTTTCAGGTCAAGTTTGGCCCCAGAAATTGAGGTCAAAGTGAGCCTCACATGGTACTCAAGAGCACTATTCTAATGTGAAAAGCAAGTTGCATTTCCAAAGATTAATAACTTGGCTGGTTCCAAAGTGCTTTGCTGTTTCATTGCATCAAGAAATGGTAGAGGAATTAAAAATGCATTGCTTACTTGGGTAATGTAGTTTTACATGCCAAACTTAAAATTCCAGGTTTTCATACTTCTTCAGAACTTGTAAAGCAAAGACTTGATATATTTTTTCAACTGTCAGAAAGCCTATGTGTAGGAATGCACTGGACAGAAGGAAATGACATGAGGTAAGGTCGACGAGATGGACAAAGGTCAAATCATTTAGGGCTCTGTAGGCCATGGGAAAGAGCCTGGATGTTATTAGAAGTACAAATAGGAGTCACTGGAGAATTTCAGGTAGCAGAAGTACAGTACACGACCACATTCTTAAAGGTCAGTTTGACGGTCCTGGGAAAATCAAATGAACAAGAGGAACAGGCCATTGCCATATTCTAAATGGAAAATGCTGACTAAGGTGGTGGGAGTGGCGTTAAGGAGGAAAAAAATTAATAACATATTTTAAAAATTGAGGCACAAGAATTTGCCACCAACAAGTAATGTATATTTATTTGTATCAATATGGTTGGTAATGAGTGGAAGGAATTCAAATTAAAATAACTGGGTGGCATGTCTAGGAGTTCACTGAGATGAGATAGATTGTAGAGAAACAGGATTAGTAACTGATTAATTGATTTTTGGTGGGAAAAGAGGAAGGAGAATTAAGGGCCTGTTTTTTGTTTTTGTTAGTTTGTCATGCTTATGAGACATTTTAGTGAAAATACTAAATAATTAATGATATGTGTGATGCTATAGTTCAGTAAGAGATGTATTTGGGTATTATCATCCCATATATACTATTTCCAGACATGTGAATTTATAAGATTACCAAAGGAGAACATAAGCAGGGAAGAAAACAGAGGCCAGCAAAAAATCCTAAAGAATACATTTGAGAAGAGGACAGCTCATACAAACTGAGAAAGAAAGAAAGATAAAATAGGAAAAAAAAAAAAGAATAAGAGTGAGACATCATGGAAACTGAGGGAGGAGATATTTTAGGAAGTATTCATTGCTCAAGTGTAGAACATGATGAAAAGTTGCCTAGTGGGAGGACAGAAGAATGTCCGCTGAAACACTACAAAGGAAGGTTCTTAATGATGTTGATGAATGAAGTTTCAAAGAAATACGGACTTCACAAATCATAAAAGCAGTGAATGTGAAGTGCCAGAAAATAAATATATATGAGATAGATATTGTTGAGGAGTTTTACTTAGAAGGGGAGAAAAGAAATGCAGTGGCTACTGGAAAAACATGCATCTATTAAGGGAGAATGTGTTTTCAAGATGGGATATATTATAACATGCTTATATGTACTAAGATATGAACAAATTAGTAGAGAAGGAAAAATTGATGATGTGGGAAAAAGAACATATAACCAGAATAATAAGCCACTGAGAAGGCAGTAGTGAAATCAAATTAAAAACAAACAAACAAAAAATGTATTTCCTCTAATATGACAGAAGAAAGGCAGCAGAATCTACGCAAATGTGGGTACATTCTGTGAGGGGAAGGTGAATCCCTTTTATTCGATTACTTTCATTTTCTTATTTAGTTATCAAGTGGAATCATTAGCTGATCCAGAAAAGGGAAGAGAGGGCTATGAAAGTTCTGTAGAGAGTTTATCTGATGAAATATCTAAAGCACCAGTGGAAAATACTCCTAACTGTGTGCTGAAGGAATGAATGGAGGAAAAGAGATGAAATTATCTTGCAGAGTTGAAAAGTTGGCTTATGTAATAGGATTGTGTAGCAAACTGTATGTCCAGTTTTTAACCTGTTCAGTCCTTCCTGCAAAGCTTGGATCATAACTGTTCTACACTGAGAATGATGTTCAGATTTCTTTTGTCAATGCCTGGTTTGGGCATAAGAATGCAACCACGTTCTGGGCCAATAAAGTAAAAGAATGCATCTAGAGGCTTCTGTTAAAAATATCTTTGATTTTTGGGGTGCCTGGGTGGCAAAGTTGGGTAAGCAGTCAATTCTTGGTTTTGGCTCAGGTCATGATCTCAGGGTCACGAGACTGAGCCCTGTGTCCGGCTCCCTGCCCAGCACAGAGTCGGCTCGGGATTCTCTCTTCTGCTCCCTTGCCCCTCCCGCTCATGCTCCTTCTCTAAGAAATAAATAAGTGTAATAAAAAATCTTTGCTTTTAAACCAAGATGCAGGTTAGGAAAAATGGTTTTTTTCTGCCTCAGCCAGTGCCATGCTGGAGGATCGTATGGGGACCCAGCCAAAAGTTCAATAATGGCAGAGCAGAAGAATGACAAGGACTCAGGCACTGTCCGGCATTCATGAGAACAGAAGGGCACTGCCATGGGCCTCATAATCTGGCAACTTCGAAGACCTGGAACATCTCAAACCAACAAAAAGTATGTGTTGAAGAATGCACTGGTGAGTGTATCAATGGGGTTTTGTGCTCAACAGGTGCAAAAGTTAACCATAGCCCTAAACATCACCTTTCATGGTTAATGTAGGGTAACTAGAGAAAATGCAAGACACACACTTAAATTTAAATTTTGGAAAAACAATGATGCCCCTTGCAATATTTGGGACATGCTCATAGAAACAAATGTGTTAATTATCTGAAACCTAAATTTAACTGAACAACCTAAATTTTTATTTGCTACATCTGGCTATTGGACTAATCAGCTTTCCCGTATCTTTTGTCTTGTGTCCTTAAAAGGCAATGTGATGGCATTCAAGTGCTGTGAACTCTAGGTTGTACCATGGCTGGCACCGGCAGAAGGGCACTGGTCTGGAGTACAGACAGCACTTCACCAGCAAGTGCTTAAGTGAGAAAAGACAAATACATTTTTGTTTCTATTTTTAAGATACAAAATTCTTTTCATATAGCAAAAATGCAACTGATTTCCGCACAAATAGTGCCGTCGCAGTAGTGCCGAGCATCCACCTGCTTTTCTCTTTCTAGAGAAAAGGTTCTAGAGCTACTTATCCTTCCATGCAAATGTATTAACATTTGTGGATGACACCTTGGGAATACTTGGCTGTATTAAACAAGCTATATTATAGGTCCATCTGTAACACGGACGGAGCAGGATACTGATTCTTTATGTTGATCACTGGATGGTCAAGGAAAGCTCACACTCTAAGTAGTTTTAATTCTTAAAATTTAGTAGGTAAAACTGAATTAATCGTACAAAAGATGTGAGGCATATAATTTTTCTGAAGTGTATTTGTTTATTTATTACATTTTGTTCTCAAGTTTCCCAAGCACAGTACTCAGCTAGTGACATTCTAGATGCATCAGGGAAAAGTGAATTCATTACACCAAGCAGGTGCCTTAAGGCATTAGGGCTCAATTCTCCTTTGTGACCCTACGTAAGAAAGGCTGGAAGGATCTAGGTTTTCATTTAATAAACAGAAAAGTCCATTAGCCCTAATAGTGCTTGTTAGAAAATAAATGATAAGTGGACTTTAACACTTACCAAAATATACAGCTGAGAGGCTCTGGTATTTGAACAAAGCAGGTAAGGAATACACAATTTTAACTACTGATTTTCTAGATTCCTTGAAAACATACACGTACATATAGTTATATATTAAGTATGTCTTATGTAACATAAATGAGAAAGTGGCACTAAAATTATATATTTGGATTGCATTATTTTAGTTCCTGTACAAATGTCTTCATTCCTTTACAATGCATATTTTGCCCTAATTGCTCTTCCTGCATCCTTGCCTTTGCAATATGATTTTGCAATGTCTCATGTCAAGAGTCTATTTTCCTACCCTTTAGGACTGAGTTGGCCTTGGATTTGTTTTGGTTAATAGAATATAGCTGAAGGGGTAATTAATAATCAAAAATTTAAACTCCTTCTTTTTGTATGTAAGTCTTATAACTTACATCCAGTTGTAAGAATTAAGTGATTTTTTTTCTTTAAAGAGAGAACAGAATTAATAGGCTTTTATCTTCAGATGATAAGCATTTTTATACTGGATAGTTATTTGCCCTGTTTCTTCATCACCTACTGCTCCTTTATGTTATACTTCATCCCAAGCAAAATACATTTAGAGGCGAAGGAGCTTTAAATGTCTTGTTTATTTATTTGTAATCTCTATGCCTAACGTGCAGCTCAAACTCAGACCCTAAGATCGAGTCACATGCTCTAGCAACTGAGCCAGCCAGGTGCCCCAACTGCTGTCTGTTAAAAAAAAATTATAACTACTTTTCTAACTTTTTCACTAGAGCTTTTTAAAAATTGTCGAGTCAGCATGTGAACTACATGTACCTGATAAATTTAAGATACTGAAACTCTTAATATGTTACAATAATATCTTGCAGCATATTGGCTAGAGCCAATCACCAGGTTAGAAGACTTTTTTTTTCAGCGATTGTGTTTTTAAAAAATATTTTAGGCATTTTCAGGTTACTACTTGACAATTTTTGAGTTTTAAAATAAAAGCTTATTCTTTGTGCAATGGAAAAGCCTACTGTTTTATCAAAACACTGTCTGGAAACAGGATTATATTTATTTGAAAACTGAATTCAAAGTGTATTTTTATGATTAACACATATCTTCATTTTTCGAGAATGATATTATGTGCACAATGTACAAATATTGCCTTCCAATATTTAGTGTTTCCTCTATTTAAACATTATAAATCAATATTTTAAGATTATAGCAAATGTTTATTCTTTTAGAAATACATGCTTATTCCACAAATAAATGTCTAATATGTATCTTTACAGTAATTTTGGATGTCTCTTTGGGTGCAAATGGACACTTGCATTGTATGTTCACAGAATTCAAAGCTTAAAATTTAATGGGGAATCTGCTGTCTGCTCTTCAGAAAGGCAGAGTGCTAAGACTAAGGGAATATTCCAGTGTTGGTAATGGGCAAAAATGTTATGCTTTCAAAAAGATTTGTAGATGTATGAGAATCAGGAATTCAAGGAACCCAGAAGACTTTACTCCTTATGCATGGTCAGCAACTTGACTTATAACCTCTCCAAAATGAAAGAACAAAATTCAAGATAACTTTGGAAAAGAATGCTATCCAATGCAATTTCTGAAAATTCTTAACTCGAGGGCAGGAGGAATTTGTTCTCTAGAAAAAGGAATCAGGTTAAGGGTTTTTCCTGGAATTAATAAAACCATCCACTTCCACTTGTGGTTTGAGATGATCTAAATAATAGAGAACCTACACACACAAAAAGGAGACATACCTTTGCCATCATTTCTCAAGCACATACTTTCATAAATTGTGTTAGGCTTCTTATAGAAAACACATGGATGATTTTTTTTTGGAGAAATGCCACAAATCCAGGTGTTCTAGATGTTGCTTTGACAGGTTTAATTTCTAATGATAGCCTCTCCGTTGTCTCCAATCTTCAACAACTAGTACTTAAAGAGATAAACTGAATGTATGGCTTCCTTTGAGAAACTGATTTATCATCCTGTGTTCAAGATTTACCTAAAATGCCCTATATACTGACAAAAAACCATAAGATTTTTTAAAACTAACTGGATTAGGCACCGCAGCATTACTTATTATGTAAGAAATATTTTTAAAATATAGTCATATATATTTATATGTATACACATGTATATACATACACCCATATATATCAAAATAAAAATATGTACTTATATATACATACATGTGCTTATACTCCTTAAACATTATGCTGAACTGCTGTTGATACAATTATCAGATTTCATCCAGACAAAGCCTTGAATTACTTTGTGGTTGTTCATATTTCCTAACGACTCATAAGCTAGAACTCTCTCTTGCTTAATATAGAATAATTGTTCTCAATTGCTTTCACCCCCGATTTTATTACAGGATACACTTCCATTAGTAACACACCTTGATAATGATAGTGATTCATTTAGCATTTAAAAACGACTCTTCTCCAAAATGGAGTACCAGAAGTCCTAGGAATTGTGATTCTCTTTCATTGAGGGATACATTCATTTTTCTCTTCCACTTAAAACTGCTGATGTAGATTATTAAAACTCAAATTAGAATTAGCATTTACTGGAAAAATTAAAATGTTATGCTAGAAACTATCCACTTAATACAAAAGAAAGCAAAAGAGAAATAAAAGAATAAAAAGCACGAAGCATATAAAAATGATGGTGATAGAAGTGCAAAAATATTAAGTCATAGTAAGTGTAAGTGGATTGAAAATCCAATGAAAAGGCACAAATCTTCATACTGCATTTCAAAACAAGAACAACAACAACAATATCTTATCATATACTGCCTATAGGAGACATAATTCAGAGTCAAATATATAAGTAGATTGAAAGTAAAGGATGGAATAATATATTTTTTAAACGGCAATCAAAACTAAGTTGGAGTGACTACACTAACAGCAGATAAAATAAATTTTAAGACAAGAAAAGATATTTTTAATGATAAAAGGGTCAATCTACCAGGCAGATCTAACAATTATAAACAAATATGTGCATAGTATCAAAGCCCCCAATACATAAAAACTGATAAAACTGAAGAAGATGTAGTGAACCAAACACAATAGTTGGGACTTCAATATCTTACTTTCAATAGTGAACATATATTACACCAAGGCAGAAGATAAAAAGGAAATATAAAACTTGAATAACCTTATAAACTGACTAGCCCAAAACGACATCTATATAACATGTCATTCCAACAAGAGAATACATATAAATGTGGGACATTCTCCATGCCAGAGCATATCTTATGGCATAAAACAAGCCTTCATAATTTTAAAATTTTTGTAATCATACCTTCAAATGATTGAAAATGTTTTCTAACCAGAATGGAATTAAATAATAAATCAGTAACAAAAGAAACTTGGCATATAGGTGAATGTGCGCAAACTAAAGAACACGTCCCTAGAGAATCAAACAAGGAAAAACTAAATTAGAAAGTTTTTTTGACATTGATGAAAAATAAAACCCAATATTTACAAATTAATAGGACACAGCTAAAGCAATAATCGAGAAATTTTTTAGCTATATACATCTACATACAAAGAAGAAATATTCAAATATTTAACACTAGCTTTAATAGAAAAATAGAAACAAAAAAGGAAATACTAGAATAAAAATTAATAAAATTAGAAATAGGAAAACAACAGAGAAAATAAAAGAAGTGGGACCTCTTTGTAAAGATAAACCATTCTTGACAAACAGCAAAACCAAGAAAAAAACAGAGAAATAACTAAAATTACTAACCCAGGATTTTAAGAGGTTTTATCACTACTGATCTTATATAGATATTGTGAGGGAATATTTTAACAATTTTACACCAAAATATTGGACGAAATGTAGAATTCCTAGAAAGACACAAACTACTAAAACTGACTTAAGAGAACTGCAATCTCTGACTAGACTATTTAAAAGGGCAAATTAGTACATTAAAACTTCACACAAAGAAAATGACAGGCTGACTTGTGAATTCTTCCCAACACTAATGAAGAATACAAATTGAATTCTTCCTCCCCCTAGATGTTCATCTACTCTCTCAACAGCTATTTAATAGTGTTTTCATGGTTCTGCCTAGGGCACCTTGGCAAGAAAATGAAACAATAGACATCTGGTTGAAAGGAAGAGGTTAAGGTATCTGTATCTGCATACCCATAAGGTCATATATAGGAAATTCTAAGGAACCTATTAGAAAACAACTAAGAGTAATAAACAGCCAAGCAATGTGATAGGATATAAGATTGATTAAAAAAAAAAAGCAGTAGTATTTCCATTCACTTATAATAAACATGAATGAAATTAGGAAAACAATTCCATTTAAAATAGCACCAAAAAGAATAAAACACATAAGTATAAGTTAACAAAAGTAGTGTAGAACTTGTATATTGAAACAAAACATATTTAAACAAATTAAAGAATTGCATATAAAGACATCCCGTGTTCATGGATTGGAAAACAATATTAACATTATTCCCCAAATTGACCAAGAGATTCAATGCAATCTTTATCAATATTACAGTTGGCTTTTTTTTTTTTTTGGCTGATATTGACGAGCAGACACTAAAATTCATAAGGAAATTGAAGGAGACCCCAAATGATCAATTTTGAAAAAGACCTCCATTGGAGGACTCACTCTTCTCAATTTCAAAATGGCTGGAACAACTGGATAGTTAAATCCAAAAGAATGAAGTTGGAACCCTATCTCACACCATACATGAAAATTAACTAAAAATGGATCATAAAGCAACACTTAACAGCTAAAACTATAAAACTTTACAAGAAAATCTAGGAGCATGTTTGTTAGATATGACACCAAAGCATACACAGCAAAAACAAAACAAAACAAAACACACACACACAAAACCCACACACACACACAAAACAATTGGACTAAATATAAATGAAAAATGTTTGTAGTACATATCATACCATTAAGAAAGTAAAAAGACAACATACAATGTATGAAAATATTTGCAAATCATAATCTGATAAGGAACTTGTAAATAGAATATATAAACTCTCACAACTAAATAGTAAAAAGACAACCCATTTTAAAAGGAGGAAAAGATTTGAATGGACATTTCTTCAAAGAAGATATATACAGATGGTCAATAACCACATGAAAAGATGATTAACATCATTGCTCATTAGGGCACTGCAAATTCAAACCGCACTGAGATACTACTGCCTACCAAGTAGGGTGGCTATAATTAAAAGAAATTAACATGTGTTGGAGAAATTGAAAGCTTCATGCATTCCTGGTGGGTACAGCTGCTATGAAAAACATTTTCATAGTCCCTCAAAATGGTTAACATAGAGTTACTGATACAGTCCATTATTCCACTCCTAGGTATACTTCCAAGGTAAATAAAAACCTATGTCCATACAAAAACACGTATATGAATGTATAGCAGCATTACTTAAAAGAGCCAAAAAGTGGATGCAACCCAAATATTCATCAACTAATTAAAAAATAAATTGTCATATCTATGCAATGGAATATCATTTGGCAACAAAAAGAAATGAAGTAATGTTACATGTAACAACATAGACGATCCCTGGAACCATTTCACTAAGTGGAAGGAAATGCTTACAAAAGACCACATATTATATAATTCCATTTACAGAAATGCCCAGAACAGACAAATGTATAGAGTTATAAAACAGATTAAGGGTTGCTTAGAAAAAGGGCATGGACAATAGGAGGCGGGCATTATCTGTTAATGGGTATAAAATTTTTTTATGGAAGACAAAAATATTGCCAAATTAGACTGTGGTGATTGTTGCACAATTCTCTGAATATACTGAAAACAATGTAAATTTTAAATGGGTAAGCTGTATGGTATGTGCATTATATTTTAACAAAACTAATGAATAAGTCTAGCTTCTTCTGTTGGGACAAAAAATACAGTTTTAAAAACGGCTAAATTCAAAAGAGAGGCTGAGAAGATGGCAGAGTAAGAGGACCCTAAGCTCACCTCATCTCATGGACACAACTAGGTCATAGTCACAACTTGATAACACTCATAGATATAACTAGATAATTATAAATAACCCAGAAAATGACTGGAATATTGACAGAACAAATCCCACAACTAAAGGTAGAAAATAGGCTACATTTAAGATGGTAGGAAGGGCAGAGACATGGTGGGCAGCTGAACAGACCATAGCCTTCTGTAGGGGGTGAGGATGAGGTAGGAAGGGAGCCATAGGCAAGGAGAAGTGAGATAAACAGACTATACCTTAAAGCCCACATGGAGAAAATGAATCCTCCTCACATTTGGCTTTGAAAGAAAGAGGAGCAGAATTTCAGGAGTCCTTACAACCAGAGGGACTAAAAGTCTGGAATTTTAAGTCAGTGGGTTCTGTTCTGGGGAGTCTGGATGGCATAGGAAGCTAAGTCCCCACTCTTAAAGAGAGAGCACAACAAACAGCCCATAGAGATGCAGTGCAAAAGCAGCAGATTGAAAAAATCTAGGGCAAAGGGGAGGGAGAGTTATTTATGCATCCCAGAGCTCCTCCCAGAGGGCCAGTATTTGCTCAAGAGCCCTCTAGGAACAAAGGAGCTGGCAGGCATCATCTCCCTTGCCTACCCCTTCCCCCAGCATAATCACATAGCCACCTACAAAAACCAATGCAGCACCAGCATTCACGACCTAACTTGCTTATACCAAACCCCAACCCCCTGCACATCAGTGGATCTGGCCTCCCTAGATAGATATGCCTCAGTCCTGTGGCTGCAGGTCCCTCTCTCAGAAGTCCAATGCAAACCTTGCCAGCACTGCATCTTCCCACCGGTGCACTTTGCAGAACCTTGGTCCTGGAAGTGGTGGCAGGCCCATGGAATCCTGAGGTATACCTGTTAAAATTGTGTGCCCTAACCATTCACACTTTGTGGATCCAAGAATGCCACATCTCATTTCCTAAACAGACTGGTATGCACCTTGTTAAAACTGTATTCCCCACCCATGCTGGGGGCCAAACACTGCCCCCAACAGACAAAGACATCCTCTGTAGATGACTGAATTGAAGGAAAGAGTGGCCAGGACCCAACATCAGGGTGCATGCAACACACAGAAGAAACATCACTGAAACACCAGGTTCTGATGACCAGGGGACACTGCACTGCAGGGCACGACAGGACCTCTTCTTCATAACGTCATTACTTGTAAGAGCAGGAGACAGAGCTGACTTTCCTAACACACAAAAACAGACACAGAGAGTTAGATAAAACAAGGAGACAGAGGAATGTGTTCCAAATGAAAGAAGAGGAAAAAATCATAGCAAAAGACCTAAGTTAAAGAGACCTAAGTAATATGCCTGACAGATAAAGTAATGATCATAAAGATACCAGACTTGAGAAAAGAATGGAGGGTATCACTGAGATACTTAACAAAGTGATAAAAAAGGATCAGGGGTGAAGAGCACAATAAATGAAATTAAAAATACACTTGATGGAATAAATAGTAGGCTAGAGGAAGCAGAGGGGAAAAAAATAAGCAACTTGGAAGACAGACTAATCAAGCTGAGCAAGTGAGAAAAAAATTATGCAAAATGAGAGTAGACTTAGGGAACTCAGTGACTACATCTGACATGGCATTCACTTTACAGGGATCCCAGAGGAAGAGGAGAAAAAGAGGCATAAAACTTATTTGAAGAAATAATAGCTGAAAAACTTCCCAATCTGGCGAAAAAAAAGAGATGTCTAGATCCAGGAGGCACATAAATCTCCCAACAAAATCAACCCAAAGAGATCCACATAAGTAGTGATAAAGGAAAAATTTTAAAGCAGCAAGAGAGGGGTGCCTGGGTGGGTCAGTCAAGCATCCAACTTTTGATTTCAGTCCAGGTCAGGTTCTTAGGGATGTGAGAATGAGCCCCGTGTTGGACTCTGCATTGGGTGCCTGCTTAAGATTTTCTCTCTCCCTCTCCCACTGCCCCTGCTCCCCCTCAAAAAAATTAATAAAACATCAAGAGAAAATAAGACAGTTACATACAAAATAAATCCCATAAGGCTATCAGCAAATATCTCAACAGAAACTTTGCAGGCAAGAAGAGAATGGCATGATATAATCAAAGTGCTGAAAGGGAAAAATCTGCAGCCAAGAATATTTTATCCAGCAAGGCTATCAGTCAGAATAGAAAGAGAGTTTCTTAGATAAACAAAAGCTAAAGGAGTTCATAACCACTAAACCAGCCCTACCAGAAATGTTAAAGGGGACTCTCTGAGTGGAAAAATAAAAAGACCATAAGAGTATGAAAAGTAGGAAACACAAAAAGCAGTAAAAGTAAGTATATCTTTAAAACAGTCAAGGCATTCACAAAATAAAAGGATGTACAGAATGACACCATATACCTAAAATGTGCCAGGGGGTTGGGGAGAGGAGTAAAGAATGGGTTCCAACATAAGCAACCATCACTTAATATAGACTGCTATATGCAGAAGATGTTAAATACAAACAGAATGGCAGCCACAAATCAAAAACTGGTAACAGATATGCAAAGAATAAAGAGAAAGGAATCCAAGTATATCACTAAATAAAGCCAGCAAATAGTGAAAGAGCAAGGGTAGAAAGGATCAGAGAAGAACCACAAAAAAAGTACCTAAATGGCAATAGCTACATATTTATCAATATTACTTTGAATATGAAAAGACTAAACACTCCAATCAAAAATCAAAGGGTGACAGAATGGATTAAACAAAACAAAACAAAAGAAAAAACAACAAAAAACAAAAAAAAAAAAACAAGACCCATCTATATGCTGCCTACAAAAGATTAATTTCATGCCTAAAGATGAATGTAGATTGAAAGCAAGGTGATGGAGAAAGATAATCACACAAATTGATGTCAAAGGAAGCCAGAGTAGCAATACTTATATTAGACAAAATGGATTTTTTTAAGAGGGGCAGAGAGAAAGGGAGAGGGAAAGAGAGAATATTGAGTAGACCTCCAGTGAGTGCAAAGACTGACGAGGGGCTTGATCTCAAGACGCTGAGATAATGACCTGAGCTGAAACCAAGAGTCTGAGCTTAATTGACTGTGCTGCCCAGGCACCCCTAAATGGACTTTAAAACAAAGACCGTAATAAGAGACAAAGAAGGACACTATATAATAATAAAGGGGACAGTCCAACAAAAAGATATAAAAATTATATATATTTTTGCACCCAACATGGGAGCACCCAAATACACAAAACAGTTAATAACAAACATAAAAGGAGTAATAGATAGTGATGCTATTATACTTGGGGACTTTAACACCACAGTCACATCAATGGGCATATCATCCAAACAGAAAAATCAGCAAGAAAACAATGGCTTTGAATGACATACTGGACCAGATGGATGTAAGAGGTAATGTCAGAACATTCCATCCTAATATAGCAGAATACACGTTCTAGTGCACATGGAAAATTCTCCAGAATACATCACATATTAGGCCATAAAACATTCTTGACAAATTCAAAAAGATCAAAGTCATACCATACATCTTTTCTGACCACAACACTATAAAACTAGGTATCAACCACAGGAAAAAATCTGGAAAGACTACAAATACATGTAGGTCAAATAACATGCTACTAACCAATGAATGGGTCAACCAAAAAAATCAAAGAAGAAATAAAAAAATTACATGAAGACAAATGAAAACGGAAACATAATGGTCCAAAATCTTTAGGATGCAGCAAAAGCATTTCTAACAGACGAGTTTATAGCAATACAAGCCAAACTCAAGAAGCAGAAACAAAACAAATCAAAACAAAACAAAACCAAACCCTCAAATAACCTAACCTTACATCTAAAGGAGCTAGAAAAAGAACAAATAAAACCCAAACCCAGTAGAAGGATAGAAATAATGAAGATTAGAGCAGAAATGAATGACACAAAAACTAAAAAAAAAAAAAAAAGAAAAGAAACCAGGAGCTAGTTTTTTAAAAGATCAATGAAATTGATACACTTTTAGCTAGACTCATCAAAAAAAGGACTCAAAATCACAAATGAACAAAGAGAAATAATAAGTGACACCACAGAAACACTAACAATTGTAAGAGAATATTAGGAAAAATATGCCAACAAATTGAACAACCTAGAAGAAATAAATAAATTCATAGCAACATACAAACTACCAAAATTAAAGCAGGAATAGAAAATTTGAACAGATTACCAGCAAGGACATTGAATAGGTAATCTAAAAACTCCCAACAAACCAAAGTACTGGACCAGACACAGTCACAGGGTAATTCTACCAAACACTTAAGGAAGAGTTAGTACCTATTCTTCTCAAACTATTCCAAAAAATAGAAGAGGAAGGAAGATTTTCAAGTTCATTCTATGAGGCCAGCATTACTCTGATACCAAAACCAGATAATGACAACACACACAACAAAATAGAACTACAGGCTGATATTTCCGATAAACATAGATGCAAAAATCCTCAACAAAATATTAGCAAACCAAATATGACAATACCTTAAAAAAATCATTCACCATATCAATCAGGATTTATTCCTGGGAGGCGTGTTGTTCAATGTTTACAAATCAATCCATGTGATTCATCACATCAGTAGGATAAGGATAAAAATCATATGATCATTTCAATAGATGTAAAAACAACAACAAAAACATTTGATAACGTACCACATCCATTCGTGATAAAAGCCCTCAAGAAACAGGTTTAGAAGGAATATACCTCAACATAATAAAAGCCTTATATGAAAAACCCACAGCTAACATCATACTCGATGGGAAAAAAATAAGATGAGGAACAAGACAAGGATGTCCACTCCTAGACTTTATTCGAAATAGTGAAGTGGAAGTCCTAGCCACAGCAATGAGACAACAAAAAGAAGTAGAAGGCATCCAAATTGGTAAGGAAGAACCAAAACTTTCATTATTTGCAGATGACATGATACTGTATATAATAAACCCAAAAGACTCCACCAAAAAAACTACTAGAACTGATAAATGAATTCAGTAAAGTCACAGGGTACAAAATCAATGTACAGGAATCCATTGCATTTCTATACACTGATAATGAAGCAGCCAAAGGAGAAATTAAGAAATCAATCCCATTTACAATTGTACCAAAAGTAATACAATACCTAGAAAAAAAATGTAAAGAAGAGTTGAAAGACCTGTACTCTGAAAACTGTAAAACAGTCTTGAAAGAAATTAAAGATGACACAAAGAAATGGAAAGACATTCCATGTTCATGGATCGGAAGAACAAATACTCTTAAAACGTCGATAGTACTTAAAGCAATCTAAAGATTTAATGGAGTCCCTGTTGAAATACCATAGCATTGTCCACACAACTGCAACGATCTTACAATTTGGAACTACAAAAGATGCCTAATAGTCAAAGCAATATTGAAAAAGAAAAACAAAACTGGAGGTATCACAATTCTAGACTTCAAGTTTTTATTACAAGGCTCTAGTAATCAAAACAATATGGTACTGGCACAAAAACAGACACTGAGGTCAATGGAACAGAATAGAAAGCCCAGGAATAAAGCCACAATTATATGGTCAATTAATCTTCAATAAAAGAGGCAAGAATATTCAATGGAAAAAAAGACAATCTCTTCAATAAATGGTGTTGGGAAAACTGGATATCTCCATGCAAAAGAATGAAACTGGATCACTTTCTTACACCATACATAAAAATAAACTTAAAATGGATTAAGGCCCTAAATGTGAGATGTGTAACTGTAAATATCTTAGAAGAGAGCATAGGCATAATTTCTCTAACATTGGTCATAGCAACATCCTTCTAGATATGTCTCCTGAAGCAAGGGAAATAAAATAAAAAATAAATTATTGGGATTACATCAAAGTAAAAAACTTCTAAGCAGTGAAGGAATTAACTAACAAAACTAAAATTGACCTACTGAATGGGAGAAGATATTTGCACATGACATATCTGATAGAGTTAGTCCCCAAAATATATAAAGAACTTATACAAATATAACTACCCTATGACCCAGCAAACGCAGCACTAGGTATTTACCCAAAGGATACAAAAACGCTGATTTGAAGGAATACATGCAACTTGATATTTACGGCAGCATTATCAACAATGGCCAAATTATGGAAAGAGTCCAAATGTCCACTGACTGATGAATGGATGAAGAGGATGTGGTGTATATATATATACAATGGAATATTACTCAGCTATCCAAAAGAATGAAATCTTGCCATTTCCAACAACATGGATGGAGCTAGAGAGTATTATGCTAAGTGAAGTAAGTCAGAGAAACACAAATTCCATATAACTTCACTCATATGTGGAATTTAAGAAACAAAACAGATGAACATAGGTAGGGAAAAAAAAAGGGAGACTAACCATAAAAGACTCTTAACTAAGAGAACAACCTGAGGGTTGATGGAGAAGAGGTGGGTAGTGGATGGGGTAGATGGGTGATGGCTATTAAGGAAGGCACTTGCCATAAGCACTGGGTGATGTATATAGGTGATGAATCACTAAATTCTACTCCTGACACCAATATTACATTATATGTTAACTAACTAAAATTCAAATAAAAATTTGAAAGAAAAATTTTTTAAAAGATACGGAAGCAGACCATGTATCTATCAATTGATGACTGGATAAAGAAAATGGGAGTGGAATATTATTCAGCCATAAAAAAGAATGACATCTTACCATTTGCAATGACATGGATGGAGCTAGAAAGTATAATGCTAAGAGAAGTCATTCAGTCTGCAAAAGACAAATACCATATGATTTCACTCCTATGTAGAATTTAAGAAACAAAATAAACAAAGGGAAAAAAAATAAGAGACACAAAGAGAAAGAGTGAGAGAGAGACAAATCAAGAAACTGATTTTTCGTTATAAAGAACAATCTGATGGTTACCAGAAGGGAAGAGGGTTTGGGGATTGGTGAAATAGGTGGTGGGGATTAAGGAGTGCCCTTGCCACGATGAGCACTGGGTGGTGTATTGAACTGCTGAATCACTATATTGTACACCTGAAGCTAATATAACACTCTATATTAACTAACTGGAATTAAAATGAAAACTTTAAAAAAAGAAATTATACCACTCAACACCAAAAAGCAAACAATCCAATTAAAAAATGAACAGAAGACATGAACAGACATTTCTCCAAAGAAGACATCCAGATGACCAACAGACATGAGAAGATGCTCCGCATCACTCAGCATCAGGGCAATGCAAATTGAAACCACAATGAGATATCAACTCATACTTGTCAGAAGGCCTAAGATCAAAAACTCAAGAAACAACAGGTGCTGGAGAGGATATAGGGGGAAAAAAAAAAAGGAACCCTCGTGCCCTGCTGGAGGGAATGCAAAGTGGTACAGCCACTGTGGAAAACAGTATAGAGGTTGCTCAAAAAGTTAAAAGTAAAAATACCCTATGATCCAGTAAGCACACTACTAGCTAGTTACCCAAAAAATATGAAGACACAAATTTGAATGCATATATACACCCCGAAGTTTATTGTGTTATTTCCAATAGCCAATGCTAACAGAAGTCATTCAGTCTGCAAGGGAAGCAGCCCAAATGTCCACTGACAGAGGAACGGATAAAGAAGGTGTGATATATATACACAATGGAATATTACTCAGCCATAAATAGAAGGAAATCCTGCCATTTGTAACAATGTGGAATGATCTAGAGTGTATAAAGCTAAGCAAAATAATTCAGTCAGAGAAAGACAATTATCATATAATTTCACTCACATGTGGAATTGAAGAAACACAACCAATGAGCAAAGGGGAAAAAAAGACAGAGAGACGGAAGCGAACCCAGAAACAGACTCTTAACTATAGAGAACGAACTGATGGTTACCAGAGGGGAGGTGGGTGGGAGGATGGGTGAAATAGATGATGAAAATTAACAGTACACTTATCACGATGAGCACTGAGTAATGTATGGAAGTGGTGAATCACTGTATTGTACGCTGGAATTTAATATAACACTGAATGTTAACTACACTAGAATTTTTTAAAATGTTGCAAAAATAATGAGAGATTCAGACGTCTTCAGACAAGCAAAATGGAGGAAATTCTTTGCAAGCAGTCCTTCCCTGAAGAAAAAAAATGTTAAAACAATGTTTTCCAGGCTAAAGGAAAATTATATAGGTCAGAAACTTCGCTCACTCTAAAGGCTAGAAATACCATGCTAACAGTAACCAAGAGAAAACTGGAGTAGCTATATTAATGTCAGATGAAGCTGACTTCAGGGCAAGGAAAATTATCAAGAATAAGGTTAAAATAAAAGAGTAAGGTGGGGCACTATATAATGATTTGTGGATTTTTTTCTTTAGCAAAATTCCATTGCCAGACCTAAAAATGTAGCAATTCCTTTATATTTAATACCATTTCATATTATCATTTGTCTCAAAATGTCTATTTCAAAGTAGTTTGTTCGAATTACATACATTGGTTTGTCTGCTCTGTTTCTGAGGTCTTTGTTAATCTAGAATTTCTTCTACTCAAATCCTTCTTTTTCTTGTTTCACAATGTTGCCAAAAGCCATGTAAATTGTCCCATGGTATAAACTACATTCTTAATTTGTCCATCTCCTTTCTTTGATGCTATTTAAATTGTTGGAGGAATTATTTTTCCTTAAAAATTGGAACTATTATCTAGAAGTCTGCATAAATTCAGGTTCAACTTTAGGAATAATTCTTCTAAGAGTTACAAAATACCTGGCAGTCTCACTTTTAATAATCTTAAGATTGATCATTGGTTCTGGTGGTAATAGCTTAATTCCTCCTTTATAAAGTTACCCATCACTTTTGCATTTAATTGTTTACTCCTCTGCCTGAAACAATTATTTTATTACAAATTGCAAAATGGCAATGTTCTAATTCTGATATTTCTTCCTCATTTATTAAATTCTTCTCTAAAAAAAAAACCCCTTTCACCATTAGCTAAGAGTATTTGATTATACTAAAATACAGTTAGTATGAGATCAGCAGAGAAGTTATTACAGTTTCCTTTAATTGCCAATTTCAGAGTAAGGAAGTGGTGCTCTAAATGCCCAGGTAGTAATCAATAAAGTTTTTTTGTTTGTGTTATAGCTTGTTATTATTGTTGTTTGACTATATCTTCTCTTTAAGTATCCTTATTAACTGTTTTAAAATATATACTCCATTTATATTAATGAATAGAATCTGATTTTATTTTTGTTGCATGAGTTTTCCCATCTTTGTTCAGTGGGAGTTCCTTTGCTTTGGTCCCAAAGTCCTTTGGATATAAAACTATCAGGCTTTTATTATTTCTTTGCTTTCTCATACAAATATCACAGACTCACCCTGAACATTTCTTATACCAGTCCTGGAATCAGCCAGTAATTTCAAATGTACCAGTAGTTGTACATTTCAGAATTCACAGTTTTAGGAACAGGAACTGGACTGTCATTACTTTTAGGGTTTTGTTGTTGTTGTTGTTGTTGTTGTTTTCTTAACAGAATTAGGATGGCTAGAGGGATGGAGAGGCAGAAAGACAGATACCTGATAAACAGATAAATGTGTAACCTTTTTTCAGACATAGAAAAACTCATCAACAGGTTACAGTCTTTATAGCTTAATGAAATAACACAACTAAAAAGTAACTTTTGTTAAAGTTATAAAAAGTACGCTTTGCAATCTTCACAGAAAAAACAGGGAAGAGATGTCTGATAGAGAGGACAACTTTGGAGGTGATCTTGAGTTTGGTGTTCACAGGAAAGGAAGTCTTAGCTAATGGATTTCAAATTTGCCAGTGTTGATGACAAATGTAAATCCCAAGTGGAGATGCCTGTAGGCAATTTTAGGCAAGAGACTGGGAGGATTCCAGAACTTGCAGCAAAATTATACCGTAATCTATTGCCGTTAACATTTGGTTTACAGAAGTATTTTGTTGTAAGTCTCCTTTCTAGTGACCTTCTGATTCCTACGCATTCAGATTATAGGACAGACTTTAGCTTCTGGCACTTATTTCTGTGAAAATAATTTTTCACTTAAAAAATGTTGCCTTTTAAGATATTTGGCTTCCCTATAGATCAACTAAGAGAAAGAATATGCTGATCATGCCAATATGGTATTCACAATCCCTTCCACTTTTTTTTTGGTTTAAAATCAGTGATTTAGCATTCTGGTACCTGAGAGTATATTTTAGTTAGCATTAGTCATTTTCTCAGCTATGGTCAGTCCTGGGTCTTTACAATCGCAAGTCTTCAAAGAAAGGACTAAATAATAGCAAACACTAATAATAGCAAGATTTCAAAGAAAGGACTAGTTAATAGCAATGCCTTAAAGAAAAGAAAAAAGGGCATTCTTTTCTCAGATCAGAGCTTCCTAAACCTTTCAAGGAAGTATGAATACAGGCAGAGCAGAATGAAGTACAGTCTGAAAGGACCAGCTTCAAATAAAACATTTGCTGAAAATCTCTTGTTTTGTAACAGAAATTCAAGTTTTTTTGGCGTGCTTTTTCATAATAATGCTTTTATTTATTGAGCGCTTAGTAAATGCCAGATGCTGTGTAAGTGCCTCACACCTATAGTCCTATCTAGTTCTCTTAATTCAGCAAACTGAGACTCCAAGAGGTTAAGTACCAGACACTCTCAACGATAGATCAGGACTTGAACCCAGCTTATTGGACTCCATATGCTCTTAAACGTCACTCTTCAGAATAATGGGCCAAGTTTATACTATAGTTTTCCATACTTTTGAGATCACTGCCATAAAAAAAGTATATAATTACCTTATTTTTAGAAGATTGCCATAAATCTTTAAATTATCTATCCCTCTGCCCCAACCAGAGGAATCTGGAATAGTTGATCTAGTGTGGTCCGAAAGAATAAATATTTTTAGCAAAGATCCCGGGTGATTATAATGCACGGAGTTAGGGGTTCACTTTAAGAAGCCATAGGCTTATAGATTTTTCTTCCATTTATTTCTGTATCAACTCAGCTCCTTATCTTGACTTTTCCTTGTCAAGGAAAAATTCAAGCTGCTACAACCTGAGACAAGTCCTACCTGAGCCAGGAGGTGGCTGAAGTGGTAAGAAAGGAACAGAATGAATGGCACTGAGGCACAGCTCCGTGGGTCTCCCTTGTTCCTTGGGCACGACCAGTGACAAGTGGCTGGTGGCAAATTTATTTTAAAACTTTGTGTCTTGGGGCAGGCATAATGCCTTCTGCTTACCACATGAACATGTCTGTTTAACAAAAAAGGTATTTACTCTCTGTGTTGGGCAAGTAGTATTGGTGTCTAGAGGAGAGCAGGGAAATTGAAGATACGTGACATATTGCAGTAAATGAATCTTTTTTTTTTTTTGCTAAGTAGTACTGATAAATTTTTCAAAAATAGATTTAAGAAGGTATCTGTTTTTGTATACATGTGTAGGGATTTGGCATCTAAATTGACCCTAAAATACTGCTTAGTTTGCATATGTTTTAACCAGATACTTTTAGCCTTATAATATACTTATGTTAAAATGACTTACCTTTCAGTAGACGTGCTGGCAGTCAGTCAGGAAGTTACGCTTATTTTGGCAGGATTTAGGGAGTCAAAAAAAAAAGTCAACCTCTATTTGGGAAATTTAAGAATATCTTTATAAATCTGGTTTCAAACCTCTAATTCTAATTGTGTTGATCATTAAGCTGCAGTAGCTTTGGTAGAAGTACGTTCCTCTGAGAGCTGAGAATTGGAATCAAGTTGTTAGAATAAAATCTACTTTAAAAATTTCTTACCTGCAACATTTATAGACTTTAGATTTGGAAGAATGGCAGGAAGAAAGCCTAATTTATGTATTAATGAATTAAAGGGATTAAGGGAATTCTCGTCCATAAGGTGGAAGGTTACACTGGGGACTGTTTTGTCCCCCGAGTGTAGAAGACTGTTTGGATATTGAGGGTTGAGGTCCTAAGCACGGAGAACTCATGGCTCGTTTGAATGCTCTTGTACAAACCCTGAGTTCTGCGTATGAATGCACAGCCACAACAGGTGGCTACATCACAGTGTAAAACATCACCTGCCCCAGTGTTAAGGACTGTCCTTCTGCAGTGACATAGGGTGACAGCAAGAAGAAAATGCTATGAGTTTAGCAAGACAAGTTCTCTAGAGGTAAAGCTAGATTTCTCTCTTTCAGCAGATTATTTAGGAATAGGCTAGGTAATGGATTTCAGGCTGATAGGGCAAATGGGTCTCTTAATTTATCAAGTTAGTAATAGTGCATTTGGAATTCAAGTATATAAAGCAGTTCATATTCTTTGCAAACGTAGCCCAAGGAAGGTGACCATGAAGATGTTGGTAGAAAAAGAAAAGTTTTTTTTTTTTTTTTTTTTTTTTTTTTTTTTTTTTTAACCAGAGTAGCTTTAATCCTGCCCTGAAATGCAATAGACATGAGACTATTAAAAAGATTACCTGTAAGGTGTCTCTGGAGCCACATGACTTCCTCCAACACTGGCTCTCGACACTTGCTGGCGGCTTCACATGCAGGATATTTAACATCTTTGTGCCCCAATTTCCTTATCTGTAAAATAAGAATAATTAAAGTATTTACCTCACAGGGTTTTTACAAGATTACATGAGTTACTGCATGAAAAGAGTTTTGAATAATTCGTGACACTTAGAAAAATGTCATTCTTGACATGTATTGTTTGGTGTATTAGTTTATTATCATTTTGCTTATGAGTGTGCCTTTAGGACATACATATTACCATATTTAGAAAGATTAATTTATCATATAGGCCAATAAGCTCTTGAGTAAAGTTGACGGATTCAGCAAATAAAATGACAGAATATACAATTAAGTTCTAATTTCAGATAAATAATGTTTTTTTTAGTTTAATTTAAGTACATCCCAAGAATTTCCTGAATACTTATGCAATATTCTAACAGCGTTTTAACTCTTCAGTAAATACTGATTTTCTTCTCCTACAGTTCCAGTAAGATGGAGTCATGGAACGAGGTATAAGGTTATCTCCCAAACCAGGCCAAAAAGTAACAACCAAACTTTGCTGAAACCACTAACAACAGGAGCCATCTTTCCTTGGTGTTTGAAAGCTGTTAGACTATAACCCAGCAGCTGACAAAGGAGAGACAATGCAATAAAGAATAAACAAAAACAGTTAAGAAGAAAGCAGAGCAAAGAGATGAAAAAGATTAGATGATCAAAAATGCTCTCAGTCCCTGGAGCCAGCTGACCAGATGTGATATACCACTGGCCTTTTCATTTATAGGAACCATTAAATTTTCAATTTAGCTAACATCAACTTGTATTAGATCCTCACACTTAGAGCTGAAAAATTTCTAGCTAATAAAACAAGTAAAGGTCATCTGCAAGGCTTGGGAATCAGAGAATAGTCCAAGCCAGGGGCTTGGGAATCTTACAATTTGTCTTAATATGCATCTTAGCACATGATCAGCATTCAGTAAATAATGGTCATTGTTAATAGCATAGTTCTTACTTAGTAAATGTCTAAAGAATGAAACGTCACTAATTTGAGATGCGAGATTGAGTTGCAAATATATAGATTTTCTGTAAAAGGGCATTTAAACCAACTTGTGTCATTCTCATTCTTTTTACAGTCAACACACTTTTATTTTCTCAAAGAATCATCATAAATATTCTACAACAGCACAGAGCCGTTAGAAACATTTTGACAAGTTGAATCAGACAAGTGGAGATTTTAGTTCCCTAGAAATACACATTATTTAAACAACAAATGGATAAAAATTGCTGGGGCAATTTGAGTTTGGGTTTTGTCAAATTTTCCATGTTTGCAAAATTGTTCAAGGCATCAGATGACCTAGAACACAGATTTTGTCTCGCTGTCACTTGCTTGATGCCACAAAAGTATTGGAATATAGTTGTAGCATCATCCCGTAATCCTCTCTTGTGTCTAATTTCTTTTAGTGATGCAAAAAGGTGGTTTTTGTGGTTGATATCATCTTGGTCAAAATTACAGTTGCTATGACCTTATGCATTTATTTAAAAAATAATAGGCAGTTGCATAGATGTTTGTGATTTATGAATTAATTTCTGCAATTCTAAAGCCAGATGAACATAGGTCTGAAAGTCAACTCTGCTAATGATCCCAGGCAAGTTATTTTCACTTTCTAGAACTCAGTTTTCTTATCTGAAAACTGGACCTCATAACAGCACCTGCTTCACATGCTTATCTCAAGGATTAAGGAAGCGAACGCATGTAGAGCACTAACAATAGTCTGTGGCACCTGGGAAGCAGAATGTTACGTGTCCGCTGTTACGACTACTCATCCACTGGTCCTAATCTGCATCTTCTCAAGGAGTTAGCACATTTTATTATTCATTAACGTGTCTTACTCCCATAACTGGGTAAAATCAGGTTTAGAGAAGTCAAGTAACCAGCCAAGATGACACAGCCTGGGTGGCAAATCTGTGTCCCAGCTTCAGGTATAAATGGTGGGAAGAAACAGGGAATGTCTTTCATGGAGATGCAAATTATTTTTTAGTGTTCTAAGAATCCATGGTCAGTGATCTCAGGAATGCAGTAAGACATCAGTTCTTGGTTTTAAATTCAAGAAATGCATTTGCCTATATTGTTTTCCTTTCATTGAAAGTATAATTAGACAAACCACTTACTTTAGTAATTGGCCATTTCTTGGTGCCCCTAAGTTAGGGAGGTTTTCTAAGAAAAAAAAATTCTTCTTTATCTGAGCTTGAATTTTGAGATTGTTATTTCTTCTTCTTCTTCTTCTTCTTTTTTTTTGATTTCTTTTGTTTTCTGTTGGTGGTTTTTGCATTGTAGTTTTATCTTCTACTAAAAATAATTCTTACTGACCTAAATAAAAGTTGTCTTTGTAGGTAGGCAGATTGGCAGATAATAATTAGAGACCTGAATGTATTAAGAGCTACTTATATCAAAATATGATTTACTGCACTTTTCAGATAAGGATTGCTCTTTGGTCTCTGGTGAGGCAGCAAATGCCATATCATTTCTAAATTTCAACAGCTTATATATGGAATTTGCAAACGTGAGGATATGACAAGCACAAATTTGATGCCTGTGTTTAGAGTCTTTATGACCAGGATGCAAATTCCAAGGCAGCATTTATTTACTGGAAAGTAAAGATGTAACACAATGACAATGCACAGAGAAACTGCAGAGGTGATTCTGACCCAAATGCTTTATTGAATCAATAAGGAAAACAATTATCTTTGGCCCTATGAAACAAACTCTAATTAAAAAGAAAATGTATATGATCTGAATATCTTCTACAATACTAGCGACTGTTAATGTACCAAATATGTGCCAATGAAATTATTAATAACTGTTGAATAAACGTTCTTTGCTATTAGTTCCATTTTCTTTCCAGTAGATAAATGTGCTGGACCAACTAATAGACAGAATAAATTCCTACTGAACGATTAATAAAGCTTAAAAAAATCTCTGGAACCATATGAAATATAGAGGTTGAGAACATACTTCCAATAAGAAAAAAATTGCTCATATATTTTAAATAATAAAAAATGCATTTAAAATTGCTCATACATATTTAAAAATTAGTTTATTCTTCTGCAGGGTATGGATTAATACCAATACAAATTTACTCTGGTACCATTAGAAATTTTCACTTGCCATGGAGGCAGTAAAAAGTGTTGTTTATAAGACTATATGTTTACATATATAACAAAGTATTTTATTTTTATCAAAGTTGACAGGTATGTGTGACGTGACAAATATGTGTGTGTGTATACACACACACACACACACACACACGTATATCTATAGTAGAAAAGACACCTGAATGCAAACAGTGACAAAGCTTTATCGTGCAGAAGTCGCCCAAAAGTCCTTCCTTATTTCCTTCTGTCCAGCTTAGACTCCAACACCTATCATCAGATTCACTCTGGAAAATACCCTTAACTGCATCGCCCACTCCTCCTGTTTTTGTCAGCTCCTTGAGGAAAACCTCAGTCCTAGTGAATTCTCACTACTGAATGACTAAATGAAGTCACAACTAAGAATACCTACTGCTCTGGAAATTCATGATTACTAGTTTCAAGTGAGAACTTACTGCTTTCTTCCAATTCTATGAGATTACTCACTTTTTCAACTCTCACTCTCGCAAAAAAAAAAAAAAAAGATAGAGATATATTTGCCTGTGATCCTACCTGAAGCCAAAGCCAACCCCTGTGCATTAAATCCCATTCCTTCTCTCCTCCTTAAAGACACAGTCCCAGCAACTGTGCTCTCTCTCCTGAAGCTAAGTTTCTAAACCCTCTACTGGATCATTCCCATGAGAATATAAAGCTGTATAATTTTTCTGTCTTAAAAAAAAGTCATTTGATCCTTAATTCTTCAGTTAATACTCATTTTCCCTGCATAACAAAATTCCTGAAATTTCTTGTGTTTACTTAGTTGTTTCTAGTTTTCCTCCTGGCAGTTTCTCTTAAACTGGTTTAAGCAAGGCTTTCCTTCTGGGCTCACTAGACATCTTCACTTGCCATGGAGTCAGTGAAAGAGCCACTCCATCCAGGGAGCACCTGTAAAGCTGCTGTGCTGCTTGAACTCACACTCAGATACACATGGATAGTCAGCAGGATTTAGATGTTAAAAGAAAGAGAGGAGTGCATTTTTTGAGAGAGCATCCTGCTTATATTCACTGTAACTTCTTTATCTCCTTGTACGATAATTTCTGATTTCCCCTAAGCATTTGCCAACCAGATCAATTGGTCTCTGCCATACCCATCAGTCCATATTGAGATTGATATGTTAATATCATTTTCACTTTTAATGACAAGTCAAAGTAGTTTCCTTTTCTTTTTTAAACAAATCCTTGGTTTTCATAATCTTTACCTTTGATCATCACTGTCTTTGCCAGGAGCTATTTGATTTTAATATTCTATTTTGAGTAAAAGTGCCAATTGGGAGAATCTTACTTTGCTTTTAGGCTAAAAATCAGTTGCAATTTTATTTTCTTTTCCTTTAGGCAAAAGAAATGTTTTCAAAGACACTGTATTTTATAAACACTGCATATGAAAAAGTTAAACACATAAAGAAAGAGAACATTTTTATTGTGGTGGTGATTTTTCTTCCAGAATTCTAAGAAAGTAGAGGCCTGGGCTGTGGTTCTAATCAGTGACAGGTAAAGGAAGACATTTTATTTGTTAAAGAAGGATAAATGGCAAGATGTCAGTTTTTAAGGTATTGATTTGGTCTTTGGGCTGAGAATATGATTTCATGGCTATTAAGTGGGCCAAGCTGCACTTTCTTTACAATGATGGACATTGTTTCTTTTGGCGCAATGTTTCAGCACAGCATGCATAGTCATATCGGCCCTGGAAGTCCATGTTATTCCTGCATAATGATATTAAATTTGATGTTCTCATTTTATATGTTGACCAAGTATCTTGCCCTATTCATTTGATTCTTTGAACTTTTTCAACCTCTTGCTATATTTTTTCTATACAAATCTATTTCTCTTGAAGGCTTAAGCTTTAGCATAGTCTTATTTCGATATATGACTGTTAAAATGTAATTCGTGTCAAAATATTGTGAAACTGAGCCATCTACCTCTGAGTCTCTCTCTGTAGGCATAGAGTGAATAGAGGTAGAAACAAGTTTCCAAAGATTAAAGACATTGTTAAAGATCACACAAAAGGCATGAGCAGATTTTTGTTAGTATTTGTAATATTAGAAAACAAGTAATGCTAAAAACTGAAGACTTTCATGAGATAAAAGAAATAAACACCAAGGGTATCTGGGTGGCACAGTTGGTTAAGCATCAGACTCTTGGTTTCGGCTCAGGTCACGATCTCAGGATCATGAGATCAAACCCCATGTGGGGGCTCCAAGCTCAGCAAAGAGTCTGCCTAAGTTTCTCTCTTCCTCTCCCTTTACCCTCGCTCCCCTCCCTGCACAAGCCCGCTTTCTCTCTCTCTCTCTAAAATAAATATCTTTTAAAGAAAAAATAGAAATAAATACTAAAAGCACAAGGATTTATGTATCTTCTTAAAAATACTAGTGTATAGCAAACAGCACCTGTGTGTTACAATTCCAACATTTAAATGATGAGCGCCTTTCACAGTAATTAACCTAATTTAACTCCTTGAAAGTGAACTATTAGAAGGCAATTAGGATAGATACATTCTTTTATTTTCATCCTTATATTTTACAAAACATTTATGTGACTTTATATGCTAATCTGGCACTCAAAAGGTATTATCCTTTAGATACCTTTCCTGAAAGCAAGTCCTGTCACTGAGTATGTGGAAGGTAGCTGCCTAAAGTCTGTATATCTCAAACTTAATGCAAGGTATTCTATGAATCATTCTGTTTTTTTTTCTCTCTGGGGAGGAAAGAGGATATGGGATTTCCCATATTTCCTATAATAATAATTTTCCTATAATAATATTTCCTATAATAATTTTGTGAGATACTTAGAAATACAAATTTATTATAGCTACAAACATATGAGTTTTCATTAAGAAATTCAACTCTTTATTAATGAAGGTTGAGAATCAGCCATCATTTTTAAATTACTGAAGGATACAGAGAACCAAACAAGTCACCAGTAAAATAATCATTGTTTACAAAGGGAACACTTCCATTTACAAGACTGCAGATCCAGAAATAGAACATTGCAGTATACAATGAAGTTTCACTTCCCCAAATTAACCTTGATTGTGACTTCTAGTTTTGCCTGGTCTTTACCTTTAAATATGTCCACTGTCTTTGTTTCTTCAACATTATGCCTGTGTAATTTATCCATTCTGTTGCATGTAGCAATGTTTCTTCCTTAATATACTTACTACAGTATTTTTAATATTTATAAAAAACAGAAGGTAGCAACATTCCTTCGTTTATATACTCACTATAGTATTCTTGTTTATAAATATAAAAAAGTTATCCATTTTAGTATTAATGAACACTTGGCTTATTTCCAATTTTACTAGAGTAATAGTGAATAAATAATCAGTTTATATTGATTTTACTGAATGAATGTAACAATGAGTTGAGTCAACAAGAAAGAATGGAATTGCTGACCATAAGGTTCACATGTGCTCAGCTCTAGTAGATGTTGCCAATTTAATAATTTCCTAAAATGGATGCACCAATGTACATTTCTACCAGCATTATATGAGCAGGTCAGTTGCTCTATATCCTTGTGAAAGCTTGGCAATTTTGTTCATTTTTTAAACTAGGCATTTTGATCATGCATAGTGGTATCCTATTGAAGTTTTAATTAGTATATCCCTAATGATTAATTCATATATATTTTTTATTTTATAGATGAACTCAGTAGCAAGATCTTGTTCAACTGTTTTGCACATTAGTTATCCATATCTCAATTTTTAACTGGTTTTTCATTTATTTTATGTTGTGCTTACTAGTCTTTGTCAAATATAATTCATTGCCCATTATTTCTTCTACTCTGTCTTGACTCTTCACTTTAAGGATGAGATCTTTCATTAAGCAGCCCTTCTTCATTTCAATGTTGTCTAAATCTATTTTTTCAATATTTCTATTAAGACTAAGCATATGAAGAGATTGAAACAGTGATTATGAACCTTACAAAAAACAAAACGCCAGGGCCTGATGGATTTCCCAGGGAATTCTACCAAACATTCAAAGAAGAAATAATACCTATTCTCCTAAAGCTATTTCAAAAAATAGAAACAGAAGGAAAGCTACTAAAATCATTCTATGAGGCCAATATTACCTTGATCCCCAAACCAGGAAAAGACCCCATCAAAAATGAGAATTACAGACTGATTTCCCTGATGAAAATGGATGCTAAAATTCTCAACAAGATCCTTGCTAATAGAATCCAACAGTACATTAAAAGGATTATCCATCATCACCAAGTGGAATTCATCCCTGGGATGCAAGGGTGATTCAACATTCGCAAATCTATCAGTGTGATAGATTATATCAACAAGGAAAAAGCCCAGAATCATATGATACTCTCAATAGATACAGAAAAAGCATTAGACAAAATACAGCATCCTTTCCTGATTAAAACCCTTCAGAGTGTAGTGATAGAGGGTACATTCCTCAATCTCATAAAAACCATCCATGAAAAGCCTACAGCAAATATCGTTCTCAATGGGGAAAAGCTGGAAGGCTTTCCCTTAAGATCAGGAACACGACAAGGATGTCCACTGTCACCACTATTATTCAACACAGTACTAGAAGTCCTTGAAACAGCAATCAGACAACAAAAAGGGATAAAAGTTATCCAAATTGGCAAAGAAGAAGTCAAACTGTCTCTCTTCACAGATGACATGATACTCTATATGGAAAACCCAAATGAATCCACGCCCAAACTATTAGAAGCTATAGATCAATTCAGTAATGTGGCGGGATACAAAATCAATGCTCAGAAATCAGTTGCATTTCTATACACGAACAATGAGGCTGAAGAAAGTAGAAATTAGGGAATCCATGCCATTTACAATAGCACCAAAAATCATACGTTACCTTGGAATTAACCAGAGACGTAAAGGATCTATATTCTAGAAACTACAAATCACTCTTGAAAGACATTGAAGAAGACACAAAAAATTGGAAAAATATTCCATGCTCATGGATCGGAAGAATAACATAGTTAAAATGTCCATGCTACCCAGAGCAATCTACACTTTCAATGCTATCCCGATCAAAATACCAATAACGTTTTTCAAAGAAGTGGAACAAACAGCCCTTAAATTTGTGTGGAACCAGAAAAGGCCCCGAATCTCCAAGGAATTGTTGAAAAGGAAAAACAAAGCTGGGGGCATCACAATGCTGGATTTCAAGCTGTACTACAAAGCTGTGATCACAAAGACAGCATGGTACTGGCACAAAAACAGACAGACCAATGGAACAGAATAGAGAACCCAGAAATGGACCCTTGGCTCTTTGGGCAACTAATCTTTGACAAAACAGGAAAAAAACATCCAATTGAAAAAAAGACAGTCTCTTCAATAAATGGTGCTGGGAAAATTGGACAGCTACATGCAAAAGAATTAAACTTGACTACTCTCTCACACCATACACAAAGATAAACTCTAAGTGGATGAAAGACCTCGATGTGAGACAGGAATCCATCAAAATCCTAGAGGAGAGCATAGGCGGCAACTTCTATGACGTCGGCCATAGCAACCTTTTTCATGACACATCTCCAAAGTCAAGAGAAACAAAAGATAAATTGAACTTGTGGGACTTCATCAAGATAAAAAGCTTCTGCACAGCCAAGGAAACAGTCAAAAAAACCAAGAGGCAGCCCACAGAATGGGAGAATATATTTGCAAATGATACTACAGATAAAAGACTGGTATCCAAGATCTACAAAGAACTTCTCAAACTCAATACATGAGAAACAAATAAACAAATCATAAAATGGGCAAAAGATATGAAGAGACACTTTTCCAATGAAGACATACAAATGGCTAACAGACACATGAAAAAATGTTCAAAATCATTAGCCATCAGGGAAATTCAAATCAAAACCACACTGAGATACCACCTTACGCCAGTTAGAATGGCAAAGATAGACAAGGCAAGAAACAACAATTGTTGGAGAGGATGTGGAGAAAGGGGATCCCTCCTACATTGTTGGTGGGAATGCAAGTTGGTACAGCCACTCTGGAAAACAGTGTGGAGGTCCCTTAAAAAGTTAAAAATTGAACTACCCTATGACCCAGCCATTGCACTACTGGGTGTTTACCCCAAAGATACAGACGTAGTAAAGAGAAGGGCCATATGCACCCCAATGTTCATAGCTGCATTGTCCACAATAGCCAAATCATGGAAGGAGCCGAGATGCCCTTCAACAGATGACTGGATTAAGAAGCTGTGGTCCATATATACAATGGAATATTACTCAGCTATCAGAAAGAACGAATTCTCAATATTTGCTGCAACATGGACGGCACTGGAGGAGATAATGCTAAGTGAAATAAGTCAAGCAGAGAGGGTCAATTATCATATGGTTTCTCTCATCTATGGAACATAAGAACTAGGAAGATCTGTAGGAGAAGAAAGGGATAAAGAAAAGGGGTAAACAGAAGGGGGAATGAAGCATGAGAGACTATGGACTCTGAGAAACAAACTGAGGGCTTCAGAGGGGAGGGGAGTGTGGGAATGGGATAGGCTGGTGATAGGTAGCAAGGAGGGCACGTATTGCATGGTGCACTGGGTGTTATACACAGCTAATGAATCATCGAACTTTACATCAAAAACCAGGGATGTACTGTATGGTGAATAACACAATATAATAAAAATATTATTATGAAAAAAAAAGACTAAGCATTTACTAATGCATTTATTTATTTTGCCAAATAAATATTTGCATATCTTGGGGATATGGAAATATCTCTGATATATTAATCCTTAAGAACTCTTGTGTCTTTACAGTAACATTCAGAATTACTTTCATTTGCATTAAGGTTTACCTTTTTTTTTTTTTTTAAAGATTTTTTTTTAATTTATTTATTTTACAGAGATAGAGACAGCCAGCGAGACAGGGAACACAAGCAGGGGGAGTGGGAGAGGAAGAAGCAGGCTCATAGCAGGAGCCTGATGTGGGGCTCAAACCCATAACGCCGGGATCACGCCCTGAGCCGAAGGCAGACGCTTAACCGCTGTGCCACCCAGGCGCCCCAAGGTTTACCTTTTTTATACAAATAACTGCCTGAGCCAGTACCATGTATTGAAAAATGATTCTTTCCCAAGTGAACATCAGTGTCATTTGTCATTTAAAAAGTTATTCATGTTAAAACTCTAAATGTAACAGGAATTGCTATCATGTATGGACGTGTTTCCAGATTGTTCTTTCATTATTGTATTTTTCTGTCCTTGCAATAGTTATATTTATTTCATTCAATCAGTGTTAGTATGTGGTAGGATAAATCTCCAGGGCAGTATTCCTCTGTTTTTGTTTTTTTGCTTTTCCCAATTTAAAAAAAATAAATGTTGGAGTAAAATTGTTCATTTCCAACAAATATAAACTTCTGGATTTTTGAGTGCAATTCCATTCAATCTATAGATCAAAGGGAGTTGGATCCATATCTTTACCATATTGAGTTTTCTACTCTGTGATTATAGTCTTAGATTTTCTTTAATTTAGCTTAATACTATCCTGAATATAGGATAGTTTGATAATATATTTTTAAACTTTGTAGTATGATCTTTACCTACAGAGAATGTTTTATTCCTTGTTGGGCAGGTAGGATTGACTAATTCAAATGTGGACTGCGATATTTCGGAGACTCAGTCTAACTCTAGTTCTCCCCAGGTTATAGGGGACAGCCCTCCAAAAGTCTCACTGAAGCTCCTTCAGTTCCAGGCCGAATTCTGGGTTTTCTCAACCCTGCTAGTTTCCCAGAGTCAGCCCTGTGCCTCCATGGCTGTTTCACCCACTAACTCTTACACTGCACTTTACTCCGGCATCGTGGTTTTCTCACATCTGGCTGCCTTGAGGGCTCCAAACTGTTTTTGCTTCTAAAACCCTGTGATAGTGTCAAAAGTTCTGCTGGTTTCCTACCTCCTCCCAGATCCTTTATTCAGAATCTCAAATGCTTATTCTCACAATGTATAAAAAAAGATTCATTTTGTCTTTTTTTTCCTTATACATAACTACCCAGATATTTCACATTTGTTAAATTCATTTCTAATATAACATCATAAATCAACTATACTATTTTTTAAAGCACCTGGTTAATAAAAAAATAAATATTTATCCTAACGCTTTGAAATGGAACATGATCGTACAGAAAAATTTCATGTGCAATTAGGTGCCTTTCCAGATTTGTTATTCTGTTTCATTTTTCTGTGTGCCTATTAATATGCCAATGTCAAAACTTTAATGATGGATGTTTTATAGTATGTTTTAACATGTGTATGCTAGAATGCTGTTTGTTTCTTTTCTGTTAGCAATGCATATTCTTTTTCATTAAATATTTTAAGTAATGTTTATTTGCTTGTATGAAGGCTCTACATTTAATTTGTATTTGAGTACAATTGACACACAATGTTACACTAATTTCAGTGTACAGTGTAGTGATTCAACATCTCTATACCTTATGCTATGCTCACCACAAGTGTAGCCACCATCTGTCAGCGTACAATACTATTACAATACCAGTGGCTGTATTCCCTATGCTGTACCTTTAATCCCCGTGACTTACTCATTCCATAACTTCAAGTCTTTATCTCCCTCTCCCTTCCACCCATATTGCCCATCCCCTCACCCTCCTTCCATGTGGCAACCATCAATTTGTTCTTTGTATTTATAGGACTGATTCTACTTTTTATTTTTTAGATTATACATACGAGTAATATCACATGGTATAGATTTTTTGAGTGTTAATTTTATAATCTGCTATTTTGCTAAGTTCTCTTAGTGTTTATATTACTTTTCCCATTGATACGTTTTCATATCCCAGACAGACTTATTTGACCTGCATTTTTTTATCATGTTAAAGCAATATCCAATAATTCTACCTATATTTAGGATTTTAACATGAATGGTTTTGGTTTTTTTCCCAAATGCCATTTCTTCCTCATTAAGAGGCTTATATGATTAGTTTCCTTGATTCTAACTACGTGAAGGATTTTATTAATTGACTTCCTAACATTAAACCACCCTTGCCTTTCTGGAAAGAATTAACTCAGCCATAATATTGTATTATTTTAATATACTGCAAAATTTTCTTTCAAGACTATTCATAAGTAAGTTTGGTTTGTAATTTCTGTTTTTGGTGTCATTTTTGTCAAGTTTTGTTATCTATGTTGTATTCATACCAAAGAAATTTTTAAAAACTTCTTTTTCATATGCTCTACAATAATTTATGCAATTTAGGGTTATTTGTCTTTAAAAGAATTTGTTTAGCTCCCCTGTGCATCTCTCTGGTGTCTTTTGCCTGTGAAAATCCCTGGTGGGATTTTTCTTAACTATATTTATTTTCCTAGTTTTTCTTTGACATTGATCTCTTTAAATTTTCTGTCTCTATGAGGATAGATTTTGAGGAGAACTATTTTATGAAAAATTGTATATATTAACTTATTTAGAAAAAAGTTTTTAAAAGAATTTGTTATGTATTTCACCTGGGTTTTCAAATTTATCTTCATAAAACTGTGCAAATTATAATTTGGTATGGACCAATTAATTTCTCTTATGGAGTTTTATAAAACTGAATGAATCAGATTTGGTCTGTGTCTTATCAGTTATTGAAATAGATAAGACAGGCTGTATGGCCAGGAACATGGGTTCTTCTCACCTCTCAACACTTGAGCAAGTCTTACTAAATAACACAGTCTAATCTCAGTCTCACACTAGTAATTTAGGGAGAAGAGTATCTTCTTTCTCATGATAAAATGGGACTATCAGTAGTGACCTTAAATGAAAGACATCTGTGGCCAGTTGTTTGGCTACCTTACTGAGGTCTGTTGGCAGCAAAGACAATACTGTGGCAGAACTAGGAGATATTGTTCCAAATGAATTATCAATAAATTGATATTTGCTTGAAGATGCATCACTAAAGACCAGGAAGGAGAGAAACAGGATAAAACCAAAATAAATTCTATTTGTGTTTTATTTCCTTGAGTAAAGAATAAATGACAGTAAATTCTACTGCCATAGCTAGAATCATTCCAATGCCACATCAAGGTATGGTAAGGTCAATCCGTAATAGTCCACATTTGCAAGAGAGAAACCATATTGACGTAATACTTACAAGAAACAGAGGTTCTTGAATTTGTCTAAAAATAGCATATTGTGAAATAAAGGAATTTTTCAAGGCTAGCAGAATATTTATACTTTGTTTAGAAATCTATGGCTAGGTTACTTGGGTGACATCAATATTAAAATGAATGTCAAATAGTTAAGATCATAGATCAGAAGGATGGCTGTTTACTGAGGTGATAAGGGAATAAAGCCTTATAGCACTAAAGAGGTAGAAAGGACCGTGGCAGTCACTTGGATTAGTAGTTCTCAAAACTTTTTCTTTTTAATTCAAATCGTAAGAAAGTCCAAATATAAAAAGGCTAAAAGCAAAGCTGCTCTTTGTGAAGTCCCACCTGCCCTTAACTTTCCCCTTGTCCCCATCAAAAGCACATCGTTAGAGGAGTTTCCAAGAAATCTCAAAGAATCCTTGGGGGTTTGAAAACCTGTGATTTGGTGCAACGCTTCCTTTTAGACATGGAACAAGTGCTGAGGCTGCTGAGAGAAAGAGCAGGCAGGAGAATCGTTCTGTTCCTCTCAGTTCTGTTCATCAGCCACCACAGTGGACTCCAATGCTTCCCTACTCCCTGCTGCTCCCACAGCTCTTCCCAAGTCTTTCAATGCAAGTGTTCTGGGTCTACTGAGATAAGGGAACTCATGAGAAAATCAAAGGCAAGAGCTTTCAGTCTAGGGCAAGTGAGAGTGAACAGAGAGGGAGAAATTGTAGCACTTACTTCTCTGTACAGTCTAAGGCAGTCTGGTTCATAGCACAAATGTTATCCTGGTATATCCAGCACTCTGCTTACACTGTTGCTGTCGTTTTTAGTACATGAATAGATGAAAAAGTTATTGGTATAACCCACATAGAATTTTTCTTTCTTTGAATTTGTTAGAATGGAGAAAGGACTTATGTCTTCAAACACATATGCTAATCCATTTTTTTTCTATATTGAAAACAGTATTTTCTCTGGAATATTGTATGTTTTTTTATTTTGTCATTTAACACTGAGAATAATTCATGATTAAAGAATTCTGTAACAGGAAAAATAAGAATGTTTCCTCAAACTCTAGTGACTATTTTAGGCAGGTAAAAACTGCTAACAGCCTATTTTTCTATAGATGTATTAACATATGTAAGCATCCAAGAATACCCCTTCCTCACTATATAGGCACAGTCAAAATCCTTAGGCCCTTGAGAAATCAAAGAAATTCCAAAGTATTTTGAAAGACTGCTATTAGGAACAGTGAAGAAAGCAAATTCATTAGAGGGTTTTTGAGGTCATTTCTTTGACTACAGATTAGCTTATTCTGCTTATCAGAATTCAGAGCAAAAAAAAACATTAATATATTTAACATACCCTAATAGTTTCTCTAAGTTTAGGAAGGGCTAATGAGCAGATAAATCAATCTATAATGTACCACAAGTAGGCTATAATTTTTATGCTAAATTTATAAGTACCTTTTATAAAAAGGCAATGCTAGCTTCATAGACTGAGTTGAGAAAGCTGAAAAAAGTTGAAAGCAAGCAGGAAAATACAACCTTTGGTGAGGGCAAATATCACCTAATCAAAAATGACCCATAGCTGATAGATACTAGATATTAGCAAAGAGAAAATTAAACCAATTGTTATACATTTAGTACATATGTTCAAAGAAACACTTTGTGTCATGCTCTATGAATCACCAAGTTTTCCAGTATCACTAACAGGAGCAGGACTCTGCTCTGTGTAAGCATCAGTCACTGTTACTCCTAATTCTTCCAGGTGCTTTTTTCCTGGCCTTGATTAGTTTCCTCACATGCATGCCTTGCTAAGTACTCAGCTGAGTATTCAAGGGAACCTTCTACTGACCTCTGAAATTCTCCTCCTGGAACTCTTTCCTCACTAGATGGCATGCTGTGAACCCCTGCTGCTTTGCTTTTCCAGATTCTCAGCTGCTGCTAAAGCAGAGACCTATAGGACTATATGTGGGTTTGTCCTCTGCTATGTCCCAGGCTGACAACTCTTAATGCAGTGAGCATGGGTCTTCCTAGAGCTCATGTTCCTCCCCACCCCACTTCCAAGGAATCCTTTTTCTTCATTTTGTGATGCCCAGCATCTTGAAAACCACTTTTTCATAATCTTGTTAATTTTTTTAATAGTTTCACTTCGAAGCATAGATCTGGTTCCTATTATTCCATCCTGGCCAGAAGCAGAATTTCTATACTGACTCTCTTGCTTCATACTGATACCCCATTTATTACTTACTGAAGACATTTTCATTCTATTAATGTCAGATTTTAAGTAATATTGTGACTTATTCCTGGAAAATATTTTCATTTTGCTCTCATGTTTGACGTTTTCCTAGGCTAAATACAGAAAATATCTTTTTCTTTTTCTTTTCTTTTCTTTTTTTTTTTTTTTTTACTGTTTGAAAATCAAAGATATATTTACATGGACTCTTGACCTTTTATTTATTGCCCTATTACATCTAAGTGTCATTCCTTTTGGTTTTAACTATCATATATTTCTAGTTGTTTTATCTGCTTAGTTTGTGATTCTTTAGTTATGCATTCAGGTCTTTATTCTAGTTCTTCAAACCCATAAATTTCTAGTCCGCTCCCTACTGCTGTAATCTTCCCCATAGTCTGCGTATTCTTCCATCTGGAAATTACCATTATAAATGTGCTAGAACTCTCTTTTCTTCCTATTTCTCATATGTTTATCTTTCTGTTCTTATGCGTGTGTATTCCCATGTTTAACAGTTCTTTAATTTTCTTCATTTTTAAATTTTATTTTTAAGCTATTTATTTTATTAAAAATCACTCTCTATATTTTTCATTTCTAGATATTCATTATACTCTCTTATGTAACATTTTAAAGTTGTGTTGTCTTATGGAATTCTAATCTCTTCTTATGTGTGGTCCAGGACTGGGGATTCAAGTTTTCACGGATCTTTTTATTTTTCCCATCCATAGCACAAAGGAAAGAAAAACTTCGTTCTGTAGCTTGTCTCCTTCATTTTTAGAGATTATCTATCACTTCAAGTGCCCTGGCTTTATGAGAGGTCTTATTTATAGCTTCCAGCTTGCCTGCAAGTAAGGCCGCATGACTGTTAACCACAGTCCACACAGAAACCAAGCCCTCAGTGCCTGGCAAGAATCACCAATGTCGACTTGATTTCTTTGCTCTGAGATTCTTCTTCTGCCTCTTTCTAATTTGAGACAGAGCTTCCTTTTTACCATTTTTTTTGAAAAAATATTTGATACATAATGAATTTTTGGTCATGGTTTACCAATGGTTTTTTGAAGTTTCTCCTGGATAGTGATCCACACTAGGTCCATCTGCTAAGGTTGTCAGAAAACTTTATGTAACTTTCAACATACATTACTTTACTCCTCATAATGACCCAATGAATACAGGTGGATAGAGACCCCCCCCCAAAAAAAATCTAAGGCTTAGAGATTTTAAATGACTTGACCAGAATCACATGATTAGTAAATGTTTTGACTTTGATTCAAATCCAGGTCATGACATCTCTTGGTTATGCACTTAGCCATTAACCTCTATAACCTATCTTTAAGAGACAGGACATTTTGACATCTTACAGATGTATTTTTCTAAAAGGAGAAAGGACCTCAATTATTTGACCTGCACTTGACAATTGAGTATGAGTATATCCTATGTTCTTTGCAATTTAAGTATCTTGTGAATCTGTTCAAATTACTGGAACTGGAGAAAAATGAAAGAAAGGAAGGAAAAATAATGTTATGATATTAGACATTGGCAGGTAGATCAAGCTTATGTCTCTTTGCTAAAAAATTGTAATATTTCAAATTCCATGGATGGCTAATAAAAACCGTCCTCTCATGAAAACTCTAAGTTTACTTTGTGATGTGCTAAAATCAGACTATTTGAAGTTACCCACGATCAGTCCTTGATATTGATTGTGCTTTATCTGTTAATCTTTAATTAAAAAGCTTACTTAGGAATGTATTGTCCTCAATTCAGTTTGCTATCTCAGCATTACTTCTATCATTTGCATTTAAAAAGGCGAACAATTAAAGCTCTGATGAATTTCTTCTTTCAATGGCAAAAGCTTCATTTACTCCATGAATGAGGTTAAGTAGATACATGTCACTGATTTATTATCATCATTACATCTCTATACCGAAAACAAAATTCAAATTATTTTTCTTAAATATTGATATTGTCTCTATAATGTTTTTCTTCTATCCTGTAGAATTTTCCAAAGAGTTTCTCAAAATCACATAAATGTTAGAAACTCCCAGTGAATTATACAGACATAAGCATTCATGTCTCTGATACACACAGATTACTGTTTATCTGAACTGAAATTTTAAATCAGATTGAATCTTACTCTTTTTCATCCAGTCCCAATTAATTTAGAAAATAACACTATTTATTTTACAAACACAATGTCCTAATAAGATAGAAGTTTCTATTCTTAAAAGTTTGTCCTAAGTATTTTCCCATTCTCTTAGAATTGCTGGTGTTGCACAGTATACCACCCGCATATTATCAGCAAAGTAACTGTATCAGGGGTAGACACTGAGGGACACAGGAGATGGGACTTTTTCATTGTGACAAAAATTATGGTAGCTTATGCGGATGACGACACAAAAGAGGAATTTGTCCACGGGTCAATTTCTAAACCCCCAAAACAGTTCATTTCAGGTATGTGAGGTTTAAGTGGTATGTGAGGTGTAAGTGATTCATTCCACTTACGCATGGCGAGAATGTGGCCAGATTGTAGAAGCTTGCTTTACTGTGTTGTAATCCCGTGCTCTGCCACTCATCCCCAGTAACCCCTGCCTGACTCTGTCTTTGCTGCTCTGGAGACTTGAATATGTTTCTGTCTATTGCACCAGGTTCTAAGCACAAACCAACTATTATGAACTCCCCTTCAGATTCAATAAAGTCAAAGTTAGTCACCCAAAAACATTGTTCAGTGCATCCTGGCTTTAGACCTTTGTGAGACCCATTCCTGTATGGTCATATGAAATTCCAAAACTTTAATTAACCAGTGGCAAGCCTGACCACCATGTTAATTGCCTACATAATCTCAACAACTTTTTCAGAAATTAGTCTAAATCTTGTTTAGTCTAATCAGTTACTGTAACAGCATAATTCTTGCCAGTTTATTTATACAGGAGCCATAGGCCAATATGAGAATTAAATCTAAGTTCTTTAATGTGTATGAGCCATTGAATTAACTGATGCCAAATCTACCCACTATAATATAATTAATTTGAAATAAGTCACTCTATTAATTCAGGAACTTTTCACTGGTTACTTGCACCTAAGTATAACTTAAGTGATATATTTTCTCAATATTGGCTATTAGTTATCCTATTCTTGAAAACATTTTTATGGTGTTCTTATAATTCCTTAATTATAAATTTTTAGAGGTAGACTTTATATGTATTAGTGGTTATGTAATATTCATACTGTTAAAGCTTCAGTGTTTACTAAACAAGTGCCCTCCAGGAGGGTTGTATTATTTCATGTACCCAACATTACATAATCCCCAATAGTGGGACGATGAGGAAAAGGAGGAAGGAGGGGAGGTGAAGAGGAAGGACAAAGACTACCACTACTACTTTTTCATGGCTAAGACTCTATGTCCCCTGAAAAAAAGTTTTTGCCTCTAAAATTCAACAATTCAAAGACCTACATAGATTTCTTTTCTTGAAGGCACTGGATCATGTTTTTCAACATGATTGACAAAATTAAAAAAAATTAAAACCAAATATAAGGCTTGAAGAAATAAATATTGCAGAATATAGAAATATAAGAGAGAGTGACAACAAAAAGGAAAAGGGTCAATGGAGAATCTAATAAATTATAGAGAGACTCATACACAGACACATCGTCATGAAATTTCAGGACTGAAATAAAAGAGTATAAAAGTGAAGAGAATAAAAGACATTTACATATAAACAGTATTCAAAAAGTAATATCAATTACCTAGAAATAAATAAAAAATGATTCAACGTGTAATTTCATCGGCTACCAAATTGTTAACCATACAGATACAGCATTAAAACATTTTTAAATAGAAAAACTTAGAAAATGTACCTCTTTTATACCCTTTTCATAGGGAAGTTTCTTGAAGTTTCTGACTTTTTTTTCTTGATAGTCATCATGTCTAAAAATAACACACATGTACTTCTAATTCTTGACTTTTCAATTGGGATGTTCTCTTGAATTTCAAAATTTCAAAAGGTAAACCTAGAAGTAATAAGCAAACATTGGTTCCAACCTAAGAAATGAAAGAAGAGACATCCCAATTGAAAAGTCAAGAATTAGAAGTACATGTGTGTTATTTTTAGACATGATGACTATCAAAAAAAAAGTCAAAATAATCTAAAGGAGTCACAAGTTGACTTTGTAGATAGTATCTGTGTTTATGAGGTACATACGTTACTTTTTTATAGATTATAAAATAAATTTTAGAAATAACCCTTTTGTTATGATTAATATTTATTAATAAAATTTTGTTCATAATAGAAGAAAATCATGTCACTGAAAATTTCTGTGTCCTAAATCATAAACAAATGTACGTGTGGACATGCACAACACTTAGTCTTACTCATCAACTAATATATAGGAACTCAAAAGTTTTGTGGAATGAATAAATCTCATTCACTGACAGTTCTGTGGATTTCTAGCTTGATGAATCCTAATATACCTGAACCCTTCTTAGAGAATAATTTATTAGTCAAAAATTCATGAGAACAGGAGGAGGAGTCCAAGATGGCAGAGGAGCAGGAGGCTTAAATTTCATCTGGTCCCAGGAATTCAGCTAGATAGCTATCAGACCATTCTGAACACCTACAAACTCAACTGGAGAATGAAGAAAAGATTAGCAGCAACTCTATGAACAGAAAAGTGACCACTTTCTGCAAGGAACCCAGTTTAAAACAGGAGTTGAGCTCCAGCTTGGCATTCCAAGATGGCGGAGGAGCAGGAGACCTAAAGTTCGTCTGGTCCCAGGAATTCAGTGAGAGAGCTACCAAACCATTCTGAATACCTATGAACGCAACTGGAGAATGAAGAAAAGGGTAGCAGAAACTCTATGAACAGAAAAGCGACCACTTTCTGCAAGGAGGAGAAAAGATGGTGGTGGAGTAGGACACCCTTTCTCAGCCAGTCCTGAGTCGAGTTGGATATCTACCAGACCATCCTGAACACCCACGGAATCAGCCTGAGATGCAGGAAGATACACCTGGATTTCTACAAACGAACATCTCCAGCTCTGAGTATTGAGGTACGAAACAGGGAGCTGTGAATCCGCGCACAGATATAGGAAAATAAACGGAAGGGGGTGGGAACCTCTGCACTCGGGCATCAGGAAGCAGTAGCCACTTGTGCTGGGGAGCGGGCTGACTCGCGGACCGGCACCTGTGAGAGAGCAGACTGAGCCCGGAAACACGTGCGACCAGACTGAAAACCAGAGCTCCGTAGCGCTCACTGGAACCGGATTAAATCCGGGAGCTCAGGAGCAGGTGTCCAAACTGAAAACCGGAGCTTCGGAGCATACACTCGAACTAGACTGAAACCGGGAGCTCGGAACTGCGCATGACCAGACTGAAAATGGGCACTCCAGAGTGCACACGAACCACACTGAAACAGGGAGCTCGGGAGCACGCATGGGAACCAGGGGCGACTGGCTGTGTTAGAAGCACAAAGGACAGAGACGCACCGACCCTGGAAGTGAGGGCTGGGACACAGGCTGTGGGGCGCACATCCCAGATCGCTGCAGGGTTTTTAGCAGCACCGATAGAAACAGAGTTAAAGTGGCCTAGAGAGCTCAGTGGAGAGTGGACTGTGATCTCTCTGTTCTGAGACAGAGGCTAGGATACGGCCACTGCTGCTCTGACTCTCAGAAAAGGCACAGCAAACCACCAGGGAGAGCTGCTGGAGAACAAAAGCCTGGAAATACCGGCTCACAGTGTGCCCATCCCCATCCCCCTCACAAGGGACAGGGCAACTCTACCCAAACAGGGTTTCCTGAATCTCACTGCAGCAGGCCCCTCGCCCAGGAGGCAGGCTGAAAAATCAGGAAGCCGACATCCCTAAGGTGCCCATAAAACAAGTACACACTACCTGTGTACTGGTCAATAACTTGGGTTCTGGGCATTCCCACAAACTCTCCTCATCAGAATGATGCGAAGGAGAAATCCCCCCCCCATCAAAAAAAAGATAATGAGTCTGAGGCCTCTACCACAGAACTGATGGATATGGATATAACCAAATTGTCAGAAATGGAGTTCAGAGTAACAATGGTCAGGATGATGTGTAGGCTTGAAAAAACTATTAATGAAAATATTAATGAGAATATAGAATCTCTACGGGCAGAAATGAGAGCGAGTCTGGCAGAAATTAAAAATGTTATGAATCAAATGCAGTCAAAACTAGATGCTCTGACAGCCAGAGTAAATGAGGCAGAAGAACGAATTAGTGAATTGGAGGATGGGATGGTAGAAGAGAAAGTTAAAACAGAAACTTGGCTCAAAAAAATCCAATCTCAAGAATGTAGGTTACGGGAGATTACTGACTCAATGAAACGTTCCAATTTCAGAATCATCGGCATCACCAAGGGGGTGCAGAAAGAGAGAGGTCTAGAAGAGATATTTGAACAAATTGTAGCTGAAAACTTCCCTAATCTGGCAAAGGAAACAAGCATTCGTGTCCAGGAAGCAGAGAGGACCCCTCCCAAGGTCAATGAGAACAGACCTACACCACATCATATCATAGTGCTATTTGCAAATATTAGATCCAATGATACAGTATTGAAAGCAGCCAAGGGGAAGAAAATCCTTATGTACAGAGGGAAAAACATCAGAATAACGTCAGACCTGTCTACAGAGACCTGGCAGGCCAGGAAGTGTTGTCAGGGTATTTTCAAAGCTCTATCTGAGAAGAACATGCAGCCAAGGATCCTTTATCCAGCAAGGCTGTCATTCAGAATCGATGGAGAGATAAGGACCCTTCCAGGATCAGCAATAATGGAAGGAATTTGTAACCACCAAACCAGCCCTACATGAGATATTAAGGGGGGTTCTATAAAAGTAAAAAGGCCCCAAGAGTGATACAGAACAAATTTACAATCTATAGAAACAAAGACTTCACAGGAAACATGACATCATTAAAATCATATCTCTCAATAATCACTCCTAATCGAATGGCCTAAATGCTCCCATAAAATGCCACAGGGTTGCAGATTAGATAAAAAGACATGACCCATCCATTTGCTGTCTACAAGAGACTCATTTTGAACCTAAAGATACATCCAAATTGAAAGTGAAGGGATGGAAAACAATTTTTCATGCCAATGGACCGCAAAAGAAACCTGGGGTAGCAATTCTCATATCAGACAGATAAGATTTTAAACTAAAGACCATAGTGAGAGATACAGAAGGACACTATATTATTCTTAAAGGATGTATCCAACAAGTGGATATGACAATTATAAATATATATGCCCCCAACAGGGGAGCAGCTAGATACATAAGCCAACACTTAACCAGAATAAAGAGACATATAGATAATAATACATTAATAGTAGGGGAACTCAACACTCCGCTGTCAGCAATAGAGAGATCACCTAAGCAGAAAATCAACCAAGAAACAAGAGCTTTGAATGACATTCTGGAACAGATGGACCTCATAGATATATATAGAACACTACACCCCAGAACAATGGAATACTCATTCTTTTCTAATGCACATGGAACTTTCTCCAGAATAGACCATATACTGGGTCACAAAACAGGTCTTAACCAATACCAAAAGACTGAGATTATTCCCTGCATATTCTCAGACCACAATGCTTTGAAACTGGAACTCAATCACAAGGGAAAATTTGGAAGAAACTCAAACACTTGGAAACTAAGAAGTATCTTGTTCAAAAATGATTGGGTAAGCCAGGAAATTAAAATAAATTTAAACAATTCTGGAGACCAATGAGAAGGAAAACACATCGGTCCAAAACCTGTGGGACACTGCAAAGGCAGTCCTAAAGGGAAAATACATAGCCATCCAAGCCTCAGTCAAGAGAATAGAAAAATCTAAAATGCAGTTTTTATACACTCACCTCAAGAAACTGGAATGGGAACAGAAGAACAGGCCTAAACCACGCACAAGAAGGCAGGTGATCAAGATTAGAGCAGAGATCAAAGAACTAGAAACCAGGAGCACAGTAGAGCAGATCAACACAACTAGAAGCTGGTTCTTTGAAAGATAAATAAGATTGATAAGCCACTGGCCAGACTTATTCAAAAGAATAGAGAAATGACCCAAATTAATAAAATTATGAATGAAAGGGGAGAGATCACAACCAACACCAATGAAATAGGAAGGATCGTTAGAAACTTTTATCAACAGCTTTATGCCAATAAATTAAACAACCTGGAAGAAATGGATGCCTTCCTGGAAACCTATGAACTACCAAAACTGAAACAGGAAAAAATTGATTATCTAAACAGACCGGTTAATTATGAAGAGATTGAAGCAGTGATCAAAAACCTCCCCCAAAACAAGAGTCCAGGGCCTGACAGATTCCCCGGGGAGTTCTACCAAACATTCAAAGAAGAAATAATACCTATTCTCCTAAAGCTATTTCAAAAAATAGAAACAGAAGGAAAACTACCAAACTCATTCTATGAGGCCAGTATTACCTTGATCCCCAAAACAGGCAAAGACCCCATCAAGAAGGAGAATTACAGACCAATTTCCCTGATGAATATGGACACCAAAATTCTCAACAAGATCCTAGCTAATAGGATCCAATAGTCCATTAAAAGGATTATCCATCATAACCAAGTGGGATTCATACCTGGGATGCAAGAGTGGTTTGCCATTCACAAATTGATCAGTGTGATAGATCATATCCACAAGAAAAGAGTCAAGAAACATATGAACTTCTCAACTGATGCAGAAAAAGCATTTGACAAAATACAGCATCCTTTCCTGATTAAAACCCTTCAGAGTGTAGGGATAGAGGGTACATTCCTCAATCTCATAAAAACCATCTATGAAAAGCCTACAGCAAATATCATTCTCAATGGGGAAAAGCTGGAAGCCTTTCCCTTAAGATCAGGAACACGACAAGGATGCCCACTCTCGCCATTATTATTCAACATAGTACTAGAAGTCCTTACAACAGCAATCAGAAAAGAAAGATGGATAAAAGTATACAAATTGGGAAAGAAGAAGTCAAACCGTCTCTCTTCGCAGATGATGCTCTATATAGAAAACCCAAAAGACTCCACCCCCAGACTACTAGAACTTATAGAAAAATTCAGTAATGTGGCAGGATACAAAACCAATGCTCAGAAATCAGTTGCATTTCTATGCACGGACAATGAGGCTGAAGAAAGAGAAATTAGGGAATCCATTCCATTTACAATAGCACCAAAAATCATACGTTACCTTGGTATTAACTACGTAAGGGATCTATATTCTAGAAACTACAAATCACTCTTGAAAGACATTGAAGAAGACACAAAAAGATGGAAAAATATTCCATGCTCATGGATCGGAAGAATTAACATAGTTAAAATGTCCATGCTACCCAGAGCAATCTACACTTTCAATGCTATCCCGATCAAAATACCGAGGACATTTTTCAAAGAACTGGAACAAATAGTCCTTAAATTTGTATGGAACCAGAAAAGGCCCAGAATCTCCAAGGAATTGTTGAAAAGGAAAAACAAAGCTGGGGGCATCATAATGCCGGATTTCAAGCTGTACTACAAAGCTGTGATCACAAAGACAGCATGGTACTGGCACAAAAACAGACACATCGACCAATGGAACAGAATAGAGAACCCAGAAATGGACCCTCGGCTCTTTGGGCAACTAATCTTTGATAAAGCACAGGAAAAAATCCAGTGGAAAAAAGACAGTCTCTTCAATAAATGGTGCTGGGAAAATTGGACAGCTACATGTAAAAGAATGAAACTTGACCACTCTCTCACACCATACACAAAAATAAACTCCAAATAGTTGAAGACCTCGATGTGAGGCAGGAATCCATCAAAATCCTAGAGGAGAACATAGGCTGCAACTTCTTGGACATTGGCCACAGCAACTTATTTCATGACATATCTTCAAAGGCAAGAGAAACAAAAGAAAAAATGAACATGTGGGACTTCATCAAGATAAAAAGCTTCTTCACGCTCAAGGAAACAGTCAAAAAAACTAAGAGGCAGCCCATGGAATGGGAGAAGATATTTGCAAATGACACTACAGATAAAAGACTGGTATCCAAGATCTACAAAGAACTTCTCAAACTCAATACATGTGAAACAAATAATCAAATCAGTAAATGGGCAGAAGATATGAATAGACACTTTCCCAATGAAGACATACAAATGGCTAACAGACACATGAAAAAATGTTCAAAATCAGCCATCAGGGAAATTCAAATCAAAACCACCTTGAGATACCATCTTACACCAGTTAGAATGACAAAAATGGACAAGGCAGGAAACAACAAATTTTGGAGAGGATGTTGAGAAATGGGATCCCTCTTACACTGTTGGTGGGAATGCAAGTTGGTACAGCCACTTTGCATAACAGTGTGGAGATCCCTCAAAAAGTTAAAAATTGAGCTACCCTATGATCCAGCAATTGCACCACTGGGTATTTACCCCAAAGATATAGATGTAGTGAAGAGAAGGGCCATATGCACCCCAATGTTCATAGCAGCCTTGTCCACAATAGTTAGATCGTGGAAGGAACCGAGATGCCCTTCGACAGATGACTGGATTAAGAAGCTGTGGTCCATATATACAATGGAATATTACTCAGCTATCAGAAAGAANTTTGCTGCAACATGGACGGCACTAGAGGAGATTATGCTAAGTGAAATAAGTCAAGCAGAGAAAGACAATTATCATATGGTTTTACTCATTTATGGAATATAAGAAATAGGAAGATCAGTAGGAGAAGGAAGGGAAGAATGAAGGGGGGGCAAACAGAAGGGGGAATGAATCACGAGAGACTGTGGACTCTGGGAAACAAACTGAGGGCTTCAGAGGGGAGGGGAGTGGGGGATTGGGATAGGCCAGTGATGGGTATTAAGGAGGGCACGTATTGCATGGTGCACTGGGTGTTATATGCAAGTAATGAATCATGGAACATTGCATCAAGAACTGGGGATGTACTCTATGGTGACTAATATAACAAAATAAATATTATTAAAAAAGAATTAAAAAAGAAAAGAAAAAAAAGAAAAAATTCATGAGAACATGTATCTTTTGAACTAAGTGTTTTTGTTTTCTTTGGGTAAATACCAACTAGTGGAAGATCCAGATCCTATGGTATTTCAATTTTTAATTTTTTTGAGCAATCACCGTACTGTTTTTCAGAGTAGCAGCACCAGATTGCACTCCCACCAACAATGCACAAGACTTCCTTTTTCTCCACATCCTTGCCAACATTTGTTATGTCTTGTGTTTTTTATTTTATCCATTGTGACAGGTGAGAGGTGACAGCTCACTGGGGTTTTGATCTGCATTCCCTGATGACAACTGATGTTGAGTATCTTTTCATGACTCTGTCAGCCAGATGTATGTTGTCTTTGGAAAAACATCTATTCTTTTCCCATTTAGGAGATTGTCTTTTTGTTTTGTTGATGAGCAACCCAAGTGTCCACTGTTAGATGAATGAATAAAGAAGATGGGATATAGATGCACAATGTAGTATTAGTCAGCCATAAAAAGAATAAGATCTTCCCATTTGCAAAAATATGGATGGACCCAGAGGGAATAAGGCTGGCTGAAATAAGTCAGAGAAAGACAAATATATGATTTTATTCATATGTTGAATTTAAGAAGCAAACAAGAAAAATAGAAAAAAAATCTCTTACATAGAAAAAACTGGTGGTTGCCAGAGGGAAGGGGGGTGTCAGTGAAATAGATAAAGGAGATCAAGAGTATACTTCTCTTCATGAGCACTGAGTAATGTATAGAATTGATGAATCGTTATATTGTACACCTGAAACTAATGTAAGACTGTATGTTAATTACACTTCAAAACATTCATGACAACACATGATTTCAGAAAAGTGGTACATGGCACTACTATATGGTGGACCCTTACTGTGGTGCCAAGAAAGATAGGAATTTGTTTTAATAAGACTCAGAGCACCACTCTGTACTTCTTCCCGAACCTCCTCCACTCTTGTTGATTTCTCTTTTTATTTGCCTTTTGAATAGCAAGCAAAAATATCAGAAATTCCCTTATCATAACGAGGCAGAGATGATGGCTGCATCCATATTGTGATCTAAATTATGGCACAAAGTCTGAATGCTTTTAAATATCTGGCTCCAACTAGTCCTATCCAAGCTCACATTCTAGGAGAAAATGGTATTAAAGTGAGCAACCATTTTAAAAAGGCACAGAGAGGTTCTTTAGGCACTTCACATTATTCCAAATGCAAATATTGCTTTCTTAGGTTAGATTAAGCAGAACACAGTCTAATTTGATGTGGGATACATAAAAGGGGGGTGATCAGTAGTTTTTCTGCTGCTTATAAAGGAAGTTGTGGAGAGTGTCCCATCAAGTCTGCTGGTTCTGGGACACAGGTAGGACAGGGGTATGCAGAATTCTTCATAAATGTCAATCTTAAAAAAAAATCATGACAAGAGGAGAGGGATCTAAACAGTAGCAATGGTTAATTTCAAGCTTGCCCAGGGCTCTAGCATTGCCCAGGGACCTGAAGTGGAAAATTTAAAAAGATACATGAAAGGAATAGCAATAACTGGAATTCTCTAGAAACATTTGGAGAAAAGTAGTCCAGAGTTTGATTTTTGGAAGGGATGCATTGATTTGAGTTAAAAAACAGACTTCTCAGTTAATTGGTACAGTGTTTCTATGAGAGGGAGATAAATAAAAGTAAATAAAACATGAAATTACAAGCCCTTCCCAAATGTGACTATATAGCTTAAAGTTTCATGTTGCTTTGATTAAATAAGCTCGGCAGGAGATCAGATTGCAGGGCATTAGGTGCTGAAATGGGGCTGCCTAGGGAGCTCTTTATCATTTAACCAGAAAATGAAACTAGATGGAAATGTTAAAAATAAACTTGTTAGTGGGAGAAAAGCACTCAATGTCATTATGCTTATTAAATGAACATTCTCAACAAAACAAACAGTTCCTACCCCAAAAAACTAATATTTAATCAGTAGAATAAGCTGCTTTAGCATTTTGCAAAAGTTCTCTGTGTTATCTTCTATTTGCATGCTTCTGTACTTAGTGTTATATATTCTTCCATTTTTGCCAAAGGTATTACTTCCGCCCTTCTATTTAGTCATAGTGGAATATGATTCCAAAGAGTCAGAAATAAGAAAGTTTTCATTTTGTTTTCCATATAATCATTCTCTCATTCCGCCTAATGATACTGCAAAGCGGGTTTTTACAGAGCAGACCTCAAAGATACAGTCTATGCTCCAGGCAATCTGATAAATCAAGTGTCTTAGAGATTTTTTTATAGAACAATTTAGCAACCTTTCACCAGATGAGTACACCAATAAAAATGTTCTTTTTGCCTTCCTGAGTTTGGCAGCACTGCACATTTGTACTTCCAATGGGATAGTTCATCACTTGTAATGAATTAGCATCATGCGACGTGCTGGGTGATAAAGAAAATTGGCTGGAGTAAAATAGGTCAATAAACATTTACTATTAGAACCATGTTAAAAATATGATATGAGTGATTCTGTCCCATAAAAACCATAAAGGAGATGTTTATTGTCCTGAGAGACCTATGAAAAGTTGCTATTATTTCTTTTCTTTTATACTTTCCTATATACCAAAGGAAAATGGGAGTTGTACAAAATTTTTTGGAATTACTGGCAAACATATTCAGAGAAGGAAAATGTAATACTTCTTTATACAGTTTGCAATATGTGTTTGGGATTTTCTAAAAATAGTTCATTTAAAAAATAGTTAAAAAGTGATCTATGGTTTTTTGACTAGTCTAAATGTTAATAAAACCCCAAAATGAAATTAGTAGATTTAGGGAGAAACTTCTCTGTAAAATTTCCAAGAATCTAAGAAGTAGCAATCATCCTTATATATGGCAGTCATCAATAGAAAATCATACAACTGTACATACAGGCAGTACCCAAAGACCATGAAATTCAATTCTCTACTCCTGATACCATGTTCCCTCCCTCATTAGGCAAAGGCCATGTGATATTCTACTAAGGGTAGAACAAGAAGGATGCATTCTTTTTCCTTGATAATCTCTCCAGTCCCATAGCATTAATGGCTATATGCTGACATAAAGCCCATTACTTATAATTTAACAAGTATTTGGAGATTATAAAAGGAAATTAAGGAAGTACTATATTAAATGCCAATTTTTTTACTAAAAATACATTTATTCATATAATTACATGCCGAGTATATCAGTGTTACAAAGTTTCGTTTAAGCCTTTTTAAATTTAGTCTAAATATACCTTTGAATCGCTTTTGACTATGGTAGTTCGTTATGCCATCACCATGACTGACTGACTGATATTTATGGCCTATATGACTGATCAATAATAATTTACTACCTTTTGGATTAAGCGTAAAATGTCATATTGTAGAAAACCCCAGGGTTCCATTTTGTTTCATTTTTTTAAAAAGATTTTATTTATTTATTCGACAGAGATAGAGACAGCCAGCGAGAGAGGGAACATAGCAGGGGAATGGGAGAAGAAGAAGCAGGCTCCCAGTGGAGGAGCCCGATGTGGGACTCGATCCTGGAAGCCGGGATCACGCCCTGAGCTGAAGGCAGACGCTCAAGGACTGAGCTACTCAGGCGCCCCCATTTCCCCATTTTGTTTCATTTTTAACTACAACTGCATTTTTTCTACGTCTTGATCCCCTTGTCCCTAAGTAGATTATATGCCATTTAATATCATACCTTAAAAGCATTTCATCAAATTCAGCCAGAAGCAAATTTCAAGTTTATTAATTCTCAAAGCAAAATCCATTTAGGACCTACTATGTGCCAGGTACTTTTCTTTCTCTGGGATTCGGTGGAGAAAGAGGTGGGCAGACTTCTCTTGGGACTCAAGTTCTTGCTCTTTGAGTGTGCATATTTTCTTTTGAGCTCAGGGAAACTGTCTTTTAGCTAACTAAGACAGCCTATGAAATTGTTTTCTCTTTCTGAAAAATCCAAATATTATCCTATTTGGTTTTCAGAATTTTTGTCACCAAGTGTCATGTTTTTCTTCATGCATTTTATATCATTCTTGATACTTTGAAATATTATTTCTGCTTGATTTTATGAGACAAGAGGTTTTGTCTCACCATTTATGGACTTGTATTTGTTAGTCTGGAAAACGTTTTTTGGTCCCATAATGTGCATTGGTGGGATGTAATGTGCTTCATTTTCTAAAAGGAAGACAAAGACTTTTCCCCTGAGGGCTGGCTGGGCAGTGGGAGCATGTGGGGGAAGCTCTCCACTCAACCAGTTCCTAGAGCTCTCCCAAACCTGGAAGCAGCAGCAGGACCCAGCCCAGGCAACTGTCAATTCCTTATCTTCCAGAGGGTCAGTCAAGCTCTTACACATAGTCCAGTCAAGCTGTCTTGACCAGCACTCTGAAGGCTCTGAGATGAGGGAAAGACCAGCACTAGCTCTCTACCGGAACATGCTCAGAGCTCCACACCTGTCCCGCTCCCTGAGCTGGTTGGCTCAGGAGAAGTGATAAAGGAATGTGTGTGCAGCTGGATGAGTGTATGGTCAGCACCATGTCTTCCCAGAACTTCTCTGGCAGACACCAGAATACTGTCTGTTTTAAGAGAAATTTCATCACATAACTTCCTTTTACAGAACATATCAATAAAATCTCACTGCCGTTAAAACTATTCAAAATGACCATGGCATCTTTGTGCCCTCAGAGAGGGGTTATTTCTAAATCTTTTCTTCCCTCTTCCTGTCAGCCAATCATACTGGACTGGGCAGGCTGCTCCCAGGTCTGCATACCACATTCCTTCTCACCTCAGAGCACAGTTTTGTTTTCCCCTCTGCCTACAACTCTCCTCTCTTCCTTTCCTTTGGCTCCTGATTACTCAACATTTCCCTTCTTCGCTCTTTCCTTCAGCTTGTACTTACTGAGTATCTATTATGTGCTAAGGGCTAGTGATCCACTGGTGATCAAAATTAATATGGTTTTGGTCTTTGAGGAGTATTTAGTTCAATAGGAGAAGCAGACCAAAAAAAGTGTATATAAATACATAAAACTTAAACTATCATAAATTCAGTGAAAAAAATTATACATGTGTCTATGGACACACAATTAACTCAGTGAAGGGGTTGAGTTAATGAACTCCTATCTGTTTTCAAGAACTGTTCACAATCACAACATTAGTCTGTATTTAATAATTAGAATTGTACTAGTTTACTTCTCATACCATCTTTTTTCTTTTTAATATTCACTATATCCTGATCCAGTTAGAAAAACACAGCAAATTGCAAGAGCAGGGTAAAAAATGAATTACATTATTTTTCACACCTTCTAATTTTTGTCTGCCAAGTGACTTTGCAGCCCTGGCTCCTAACAGTGTACAGCATTTCTCCACCTCATGGATGCTGGGTACATAGGTTAATAAGTGGTTTGTTATGTAACATTGCTTGTGACAATAATTGACAGAAAATTTGGATACTGCCAAGTCCCTTCCATATTTTAGAAAACCTATTGGTGTATTCTAATCTTCAATGTAAGGAGGCATTACCTCAGAAACATTTCTTTTGTGGAATAAAAAGAGAATTATAAATTGCTTGTTTAAAATAATTATGGATTCACATTTTTAGTCATAGGAACCTCAACTGTAACACTTCCACTAAGCCCCCAAAAGGTATGACTTAGTGGTAACAAGGAAGCAAAATACTGATTAAAGCAGAGACATCCCTGTCTTGTACTATCTTTAGTGTTAATTTTTTGAGATGTAGGAAAAGGGAGTTTAGATCTCTGCATTTCCTACTTAGAAACATTTGTACTGATGTTAAGATTCTCCCATACTCCAATGAAAGTGGAGTCTGGAATATAATACTTTACTGATGGTTTGGCAGTATGAGTAAAAAAATACTCAGTAAGGTCACTAATTCAAGAAGATTTTAACAGAGATGGTGGTGAGAGAGGTTAGTAGATGATTAAAACAAAGTATAAAATTCAGGTCAAAGATGGAATGAGTTGATTTTCACATGGTACCATTCCCAGAGAATACAATCTGCTTGTGATATGTGCTATCTTGAAACACACACACACACACACACACACACACACACACACACAGAGGCCCCATTTCTCCCTAAGCATCACTCTTTCTCTGCTCTATTTAACAGACAATCTTCTCAAAGTAATTGCTTATACTTACTCTCTGCAGCCTGCTCTCCTTGAGAATATTCCAATGAGACTTTCATGCCAGAACTACTTCTGTCAAAATCACCTAGAAATTTCACATTGCTAAACGCAGGAGTCCTCAGTTTTTGCCATCCCTTACTTATCAGCAACATTTTATGTATTAATCACTCGCACTTTTTTAAGTGAGAGAATTGACATATAGCATTATAGTAGTTTTAGGCACAGCCACTTTCTAAAAACACTTCTTCAGTGATATTCCAGGGCACTTCCCTCTCCCAATGTTTTCCCTTCTGCATCAGTGGTTACTCTTTTTAGCTTCCCATAATCTTAACATCATAGAACCTTTAAACCAAATATTTGGATATTTCTCCCTTATTTAGATCCACTCCTTGATAATCATAGCTTTAAGTATTATCTAAATACAAATGAACTCTAAAAGTATTCTCCAGCCTGGATTTCTCCCCTAAACCCCTGAATTCCAGACCTTTACAATACCACCTACTATCTTTACCTAAGTATTCAAAGACACCTTGAACTCAACATCTCCAAAGCAGACTTGTCTTATCTCCCAAAGCCTGCTCCCCCTGACATCATCTCTGTCTTGATTATAGCAACGCTGTTCTTCAGCTGCCTAATCTAAAAATCTTGTTGTCATCCTTAATTATTCTTCTTTTATAGCCAACATTCACTTTGGCAGCAAATCCTATCAGCTCTACTTTCAAAATATGTTTAAAATTCGATAGCTTAGTACATCCACCACAGTGACGTGATCCAAGCCATCCATACTTCTAGTCTGGGTAATTGTGGTGGCCTCCTAATTTGTCCCTGATTCTGATTTCGACCCGATTATCTATTCTCCACACTGCAACTGGTGGAAATTATCTATGTCTATATTTATATTGGCACCAATATATAAATATATAGACATATATCTTTTAAAATGTCAATCAGATAATGCCACTCCATGCTTCAAAACCCACTAATGGCTTCCCCTACTACTCAGAGAGAGAGCAAAAATCATTACAATAGCCTACAGTGTCTCAGGAAATCTACATATCGTTCTCCTCTAACCACGTTACCTCTCTGACCACATGTCCTATTATTATCCCCCTTATTTGTTGTGTTTTAGCCACACTGGACAGTTGCTCTTGGAACGCACCAGGCAATATACACCTAAGAGCTTTTGTATCTATAGGTGTTTGGGTTTGCGTTCTGGCTTTGCCTAGAAAGCTTTTCTATTGATAACACTCATACTCATTTCCTGAAGCTTCTATCCCAGACACCTCCTCAGTGAGGTAGCCCCATCATTCTCTTTAGCATTTCTTTTCCCTATTTCTTCCTTTGTTTTCATCTACGGCACCTAATGATATCTGACGTCACATCTTTTTGCTAATTATTTTTGGGGTTTTTTGTCTTTCTTTTCCTATTAGAATGTAAAATTCATGAGAGCTGGGATTTTTGCTATTTCTCGATTATATCTTCAGAGCACAGTATGAAATAAATATTCAAAGAACAAATGAATAAATGAATGAATCTCATGAATCCTGTTTGGCTGAAATCATTGGTGAATAAATTAGCTAATTAGCTAAAACTGTTAGAGCAGATTCCAGCATAAAGCAAGAGTAAGGATATAGGTTTTCTAATCCTTAGATATCCCTTTTACCTTAGTATCTTACAGTTCTCTGGAGACAGGGCATGTACTGGTTAAGAAAAAATCACATTACTGCTTCCTTTTCTTTCTTCTCCTCCAGATGGTGATAGCATGGGAAATACAGTTGAAAATGCAGAGCAATTGCTCTGCGTCACACAGCAGCGTACAATGGGCCATAGGAAACCTCACACATTAAAGAATTCAGTCTGTCTTCCTAAAGGTTGAGTGATCACCATCCCACAGATCGCATGCTGTGCAGGCCTTTGTCTGACTTTAAAAAACTGTGATAACCAACCGATCATCACCCTGCTTAATTGCATATATTAAGTGTCAATCTGATGACAGTATGGTTTGGCCTTGCAGGTAGTACTTGTAAAGACAGTCTCATGTCACTGAGTGGCATTGTTGAAATTCTATTCCTGTCAAGAGCTAAGCCCACATACATTTCACTAAACACTTTGGGGATTTACAATGTTAGCAGTCTCACTGCAGTTTTCATCCGCTGTGCATAGAGAAGGATTTGAAACAGCAAAAGCGTATAGTCCATTGGCACTGGGGAAGAAAAGCAACAAGGAGCATGTGTGCATGTGTGTACATGCGTATATTAAAGGCAAGGGAACTAGAAAGGGGGAGTACAAAAATAACTTGACTTCTTAATCATTTTCAGTCAAAAAAGCCTACGTCAAAATTGATTTGACTGTCTAAGGAGAGAGTTTACATTTCCAGATCCTCAAATTTCTTTAACTTTTAAAAATACCACTATTACATTATAGCTTTATTAAAAGACTGGAGAAACATATTCCTGATTTCTTGTTGAGTCATAAAGGTAAGTAAGTGGGTCTAAACCTTTAATTGTATAGGTGAATTTGACAAAAATTGAAGTTCACAGAAATGAACAGTGAATATTTTCACTTTCACATAATGCCAAATAACACATGTAACCATCATGAAGGGAAACTAGCCAATGCGTAGCTAGCCAGACTTATGTTAACGTGGTAAGTCTTCTTCCTGCCTTGATACCATAAAATAGTTAACTGCACAATGCTTACAAAAATCCGTAAACAGAGAACTATACAATATCAGGGGAAAGGTGCTGATTCAGAATTCGAATGGTCAGGAACTAAGAAAATGTATGGTAATTCCTGCACCTCGCCTCTTACTTCTTCATAAAAAACACCACATGTTTCAGGACAGAAATATTGAATTTGAGAGCTCAGTTTGATAGGTAGATAACAGTGTAAGATGCCCAGATGGTGAAGTACTTGATATGAGGAAAAAATAAATAAAATTAAAACAAAATAAAAAACAAACACCTAGGCAAGGAGACTTTGTATTTCCATATAGACTCAGGGAATAAAGCAGCGAGGGGTTGTATACATATGATAATTTAGAGCACAGCAGAAAATAGCACAACGAAAACATGATTAAAAATGAATATGCCTAGCAGGAAGAGCACCACTATGGCTCCGAAAATGGAAAAGGTGATACAGTGGTTGTAAAGATGGGTATGTTTCCTCTACTGCCCCAGAGTCAACTCCAGTTGAACCTCGGTTACAGAGATGCTAGTATTTCATTCAGGAAAAGAAATTTTGTGGTCTTATCCTTGAATACTATTGTGTTTGAGAGCTGAACCTAGAAAATTAAGTTCTCTTGAAGAAACTTTAATCACTGATGTGATAACTATTTTCCACTCAACAAAGCAATTTCATAGAGAATATAGAGGCTCACAAAATGCATTTTGAAAGTGCTCGAAAAATATGTGGACTTACTTACAGGGAGTGAATTCCTTATGCAAAGATCACATGGTAAAATGGAGCTCTAAATGTGGCTTGTCAGACCAAGAAAAATTTGTGATAACTTTATTCAATAAGTGATGTATAGAATATTATATTTGTGACAGACTCAAGACTCCTTTTTTGGCCAGTCCTTTTTTTCTGTGTGCATTTAAAGTAAATATCTATATGCAGTTTTTTTCGTATATAAATTATTACTCAATAAGCTATTAAATAAATAGTAATAAATAAAATAATAAAGTAATAGATAATTCACTCAAAAAGAAGAGTGAATCTCCGGTTTTCAAAATATTTGCTATGGAGAGCACCTGTGTGGCTCAGATGGTTAAGGGTCTGCCTTCAGATCAAGCCCCACATCGAGCCCCGATTCAGGCTCCCTGCTCAGCAGGGAGCAGGGAGTCTGCTTTTCCCTCTCCCTCTGCCTCTCTCCCCTCCCCCCCCAGCTTATGCTCTCTCTCTCTCAATTGAATAAATAAAATCTTAAAAAAAAAAAGAATATATGCTATGAAAAAAAATTAGTGGAGCCTCTTCTTGTAAGCTCTACATCCTAAATTTATTTGGCTACCACTTTAAAGTGATAAAAAAAATTCTATGGACTCAATCTGTTGTAGTTTTTTGTGCATTTTTAGGAAGCTATGCTACATGATGGGACTGGCGAAAACAATGATGCATAAGATAGATAACTTTCCAGCTCTCAGGACTTTCAATCTATTGAGGAATATAGAAAATAAATATATAATTACATCACACAGCTCTAAGTGTTCTGGATGGAAAAATATAGAGGAGGCAGCAGCAGGAACAGGAGCTAGGCTAAGGTGAGCTGGGGAAGGGAGACAGAAAGGGAGGCTTCCACAAGGTAATTTATGGATGGCCACACAGAGCAGGTCACCGAATGGGCAAGTCTCTTGGATAAAGATCATGACATGTAAGGTAGCCCAGAGGCAAGTGAAGAATTTAAAGATTTGAAGTAAGTTTGGGAGTGTTTTCTTTGTTTTTTCTTTGGTTAGTTTGGTCACGAGATAGAGCTGAAATAAAGCAGAGATGTAGTGATTTTATTAATATAATGCTTTTTTAAAGTGCTCTGTATTTTTCAAAGATTTGTCAAATAAGCCCTCTCCTTTGACCCCCTCGGACAGTGCTGAAGTAAGTGGTGCTGTTCTAATTACACTCTTTCGCTGTTGAGGTAACTGAGGCTGATAAGGGATCTCATGGTTATTAAGGAAGCTAGTGCCAGAATGGAAATTAACATCTTTATCTCTTGGCTCTTAGGCTACTGTGCCATGTTGCCTTCTTTCCACTTGTCTCCTAGAGAAAGATAAGCCATGGATCCCTATATATTTAAATTCCCTCTTTGTCAATGAAGTACATAAAATCTACTACAAATTAATGGAAATTTTAAAAATGGAGGAAATATAGTAATGTCTCCCTTAAGCAACTGTCTTACATTCTGCTCTATTGTGGTTTAAGTGCGGTAAGTGATGTTATTTTATTGCATTGTAACGGTGAGGGAAAGCAGATTCATGGCAAGTCCTTGAATTGGGAAAAATCTTCAGTTTCTGAGCATAACCTATAATTTGCATTTGATCTTATAATTCTAGGATGAAGTAATTACAGCATGTTGTATACAATTAAGGCTGAGGAATAATTTCATTTTACATGCTAACGATGTTCAGATCGGAAAAGATGTCAATGAAAGCCACACTGAGAAAGTCAGTGAAAAATTGGCATGGAAAAAAAAAAGTATTTTACATCTGCGGTAGAGAGTGATTTCAGTTTGAAGATGATTCCAGATTTTATATGTGGAAGGGAGGAAAGAGAGAAGTAAAAGGTTTATATGTAATATCATAACTTAAAATAGAAAGCTTATTTTCTTATTTTGGCTCCATTAATTTATATGAAACAATAATGTAAACTCATAAAGCAATACTTTGTTTTCATCTGTATAATGGGAGGAAAATGACATTCTTACTTATAGAGAAATTGTGGAACTCAAGAATCTTAGAGCATTTCTAAATAGAAAATATTATACAAATAATAAATTTGGAAGAGATTAGACCAAGTTGAATGAAAAACAGGGGAGAGGAGAATTCCCCATCAGGACTAAAATGAAAGAGATGGAAAAGAAGAGTTTCCTATAAAATCCTAGAAATTTTCTTCTAAGTTGCTAGGGTTTCCGTTTATAACTTTTGGAAACCAAAATTTCATCTTGGTGCCTCAGAGTCTAGAAAATAATTGGAGTAATGGATCTTGCCAGATTCCCTTCTGTGTATATTATGTACTTCGTATTCCGTGTACTTCCGTGGTATTGTGCATTGATTGCCATTGTACCAATTTTTCAGTTTTTACAGATTTGAAGGGTAAACCTGTTGCTCCATCTATACATGCGAATCTTGAATTTACTTTTACTTGTTGAATACAGACTTATTTTCATGGTTTAATCAATGGACAGTAATTAAAAGTATTTATTGAGTATTGGCCTAGATTCTGGGTCTGAAAAAATAAAGTGCATAGTTTAAGGAAAATCAGAGCTGCCACCATTTAATTCATTAGCCCTTCATTTACAAAACCAAATTAGTGAATGTGGCAGTACTAATCACAACATAGATGCTTTTGATTATTCCTAAAACAAGGCTTAATATATGACAATTTTCATGACTTATTTGAGATTCCTTACCCCAAGTCTGAGCAATTTGGCCACACAAAAATTGAGACCTTTACAGTCTGAGTTGGATCACCCTTCCAAGATTCTCATTAACACAATTCCTGGTTATCATTCACTTTCCTTTCCATGCCACTGTGAACTTGTTCCTCTCTTTTTGCTTCCTTCTCACTTACCATAGGAAAACTCTACCTCCCTAACATCCCATTAGGCTTTGTATCATTCTTTCATTAAACTGCTCACCTCATGATGTCCATCTTCACAGCTTATCCCTGGGCTTTTCCAACAAGCCTAAGGTAAAAGTATGCTATTAAGATACCTTCTCTTAGATCATCAAATATTTCTATAAACAACAGTTCCATTCTTTGCTTTAACTGAAATTTTACTTTTTCCTCCAGCTCTCTTCACTGTAGAGTACTGTTTTCTAACTTTCCTAATTCATTAGAAGAAGGGGTAGATTTTCATGCTAATTGCAGACCATGCTTTTGCCACCACCAGACTGTAATCGCTTTTCAGAAATCTTTACCAAACCTTGACACTAGCCTTTTCACATGTGGTGTCAGCAACTTACACTCAAAATGCAATCCCTCTCATTGATGGCTTCATCGGGAAGCTCCTGGCTTTTATCTCTATCTCCTGCCTTGCCTTTTTTTTTTTCACAATGTCACCATCAGCACCAATGAACCTTTTGCCACCTGAGATGTCAACAATCACTTCTAGATAGTCCAAGGCTATTTTTATATCGTTCAATTCATCCTTGAAGAGATGGGTCATGCTTTTCATGTTTGATCTCAATGAGCTCGCACTTTGTGCACACCAAAATCTTGTATTTATTGAATCTTAATCTCTACCTTTTTGCAATTTCCCATCCTATATTTTTCCCATTTCTCAATTAATTAGCTTGGCCACCATATTAATTGACTGATGACTTGTTTGATTAATTCAGTTAATTATTATTAATTATTGCAGATAGGTACTGTACTAGAGTACTAGGATTTGAAGAATTTAAGACAGAAAAAAACAAAGATTGATAAACATAGTACCTCCCCCAGAAAATTTAATTCAGTAAGTGCTAGAAAGTACAGCTGCAATAGTTGGGTATCCAGCATATTGCTAAACAAAAATCCAACAGTGCCAGTTGATATGGCTCAATAGGTAAGATGACAGCCTCTGTCTAGGATCCCAGAAAAAAATATACATGATGGAGGAAGATATTCAGAAGTTTTAGCATGGTAATGGAGAGGTTACAAGGTTTATAGTCAGGTTGAAAAAGATTCAAAGAAAGATTTCTTGACTGAGGACAAATAGTTTGCACCATGGCATCCAAAAGTAGATGCCTGCATACTGCCCCCCAAAGACCAGCCAGAAAGTTACATCTCATTGATCACAAGCATAGAAGGACTACACAAGGGCCAACACACAACACAGCTGAGAGGGGTGCTAAAAACCAAAGGGAGATTCAAGGCCTTCTTATCCTCTGGTACTTTAAGAATATTGAAGGACTTGTTATGTCATGACCTCCTCTTGAAGAGAATGAGAACAAGATGAGAGCATTTGAAAGGCAGAATTCTCTCCCCCCCACCCCATTTTATTAAGAAATAACTCACATACATCATTGTGTAAGTTTAAAGTATATACAGCATGATGGTGTGATTTAGGTGTACAACAAAATGATTACCACAAGAGGTTCAGTTAATATCCATCATCTCATACAGATCCAGGAAAAAACAAAGAAAGAAAAAAGAAAAAAAGTTCTCCTTGTAATGGGAATCCTCAAGATTTAATCTAACAACTTTCCTATATATCCTACAGCAGCATTAGTTATAGTCATCATGTTGTGGATGATGTCCCTAGTACTTATTTATCCTGTAATTGGAAGTTTGTACATTTTGACCAGCTTCCTCCAATTTCTCCTCCCCCTCAACCTCTGCCTCTGGTAACCACAAGTCTGATTTTTTTATATATGTTTAGATTATTTTTACATTTAGATACATATATATTTAGATCCCACATATGAGATCATACAGTATTTGTCTTCCAATCATACAGTTTTTCTTTTCTCTGTCTGGCTTATTTCACTTAGTACAATGCCTTGAAGGTCCATCTATGTTATTGCAAATGGTAAGATTTCGTGTGCACGTGTGTGTGTGTGTGTGTGTGTGGGTGTGGGTGTGTGAGACTCAGTAATACTCCAGGGTTTATGTATATAGCACAACTTCTTTATCCTTTAATCCATCAATGGACACTCAAGTTGTTTTCAAGTCTTGGCTACTGTAAACAATGCAGCTATGAACATGGGGATGAAGCTATCTTTTCAAGTTGGTGTTTTCATTTCCTTTGGATATATTCTCAGGAGTGGAATTGCTGGATCACAGGGTAGTTCTATTTTTATTTTTTGGATCCTCCATACTGTTTTCCATAGTGGCTGCACTAGGTTATCATTCTGCCAATGGGACACTAGGGTTCTTTTTTCTTCACATTCATGCTGGCATTTCTTATCTCGTCATTCTGATAATGGCCATTCTAACAAGTTGAGGTGATATATCATTATAGTTTTAACTTGAGCATCTTTACATGTACCTATTGGCCTTAAAGGCAGAGCATTTATCTGAAAGTGACTAAATCATTGAAAATAGATTTTTATACTTGTGAAGACTGTGAGATCGTATGTTGGCAGGTTAAACTACACAACTGACCATTGAACAATGTGAGGGTTAAGGTCACTAACCCCTATAAAATTGAAAACCCAGGTATAACTTCCGACTCCCTAAAAACTTAATTACTAAAAGCCTACTGTTGATAAGAAGCCTTATGGATAATTTAAGCAGAGTATTAACATATATTTTGTAAGTTATAAGTATTATATACTGCATTCTTATAATTAAAAAGGTAAAGAAAATCTATTAAGAAAATTACAAGGAAGAGAAAATACATTTATTTACAGTACTGTGCTGTATTGAAAAAGTTCGCATGTAAGTAGACCTACGCAGTCTAAATCTGTTGTTCAAAGGTCAACTGTATTTTTTCTTCTTTTAAAACACAGCAAAATGGAAAACTGCTAGCAAATTTGGATCTTTTATAGAAAACAAAAATGCTATATTTCCTTTGAATATTTAAGGAGCATTATTAGTAAGTTTTTAATCTTGCTATTACTATGTGTTTTCTCTTCAATATATATCTCTGTAATATGTCATCAGTAAAATCGGAGTATAAAATAAATACTTTCTGAAACATAACAGAAGTTATATAATCAAATATGAGTTGACTTTGTAAGTCATCAGTTACCTGACACTTATTCTCAATGGTTGACAGATCTTCAGAGTAGCAGCTCATTTGGAATTAGCTCTGAAGGCATTTTACCAGTGCCATAAGGAAAGTAGTTACATTACTCTGTGACCAAACCTTGAATTTCTCATCATGTCATCTCTTTCAGTGTAACTATCTATCTACTGGTGACATTTATGCAGCCATGCATATTTTTAGCTTGAAGGGAGAATTAGTGATATCCCATCTGTCAACTAACACTCAGGAAAAATAAAAAGCTCTTTTGAGAAGGTTGGGTTTTGCAGAGATGATGACAATTTTTATCAGAACCATCAACAGCAGCAACCACACTACTGCCCTGCCATGAATTACAGACGATCTGTGCCAGGAGTAGTGCAAAGCCATTTACATGTAACTTCACAACATATACAAAAGATACAAATTTGTAAAGTTGTTTCTCCCAATGAAACCAGAAATGGACAAGATAAGAATGTTTGGAAGATACATGTAGCTTGTGAGTGGACTTTCAAGCTAATTCTGATGGATTCCAGGCTCTGATTTTGAGAGTCTTATTTTTAAATTCGCTGTTGGAATATCAGGAGATGACTGAGCTTGATTAATACACTCTAGATGATGTTAGAAAGTGTGTGAGGCTCATGCAAATGAAGTGTTGATGGATTATGGTTTAAAAATTGTTTCAATAAGCAATTGTCTTTATTTTTCAAGGAAATTTTCAGTGTTCTAGAAGGAAATGCTATGGCTCTGTACCTTGAGGACTGCCTTCTAGCTTGAAGAAAGACAGACATAAAATGTCTTGTAGTGAGTTTTCTTAAAAAAAAAAACAAAAAACAAAACATCACAACAGCTGGCACATATATCCTGAAGAACCAGGCGAGAAAGGGAGATTGTAAATATAGCAAAACAAACTTGTTTGGGTTTTGAAAATAATATAGGAAGATGTGATTTAGGGAACCATTCTGTTTTATTTATTGATATTTCAATTATGTATGATATTTGCCACTGCCTTTGACACTCTAAATAGGAGTGTCAACAAATTTTTGAAATGACAAAATGCACATTATATTAGTGATTGGTGTACAAAAAAGAATTGGCTTGAAGACTTATCAAAATAACCCTACAAATGCTTTAAAAAAGCAATAGGACTTTTAACAAAAAATTCCCCATCCGTTCCCATTTAATCCTTTATCTAAAAGCTGAGTGCTTATATTACTCATTTTATTACTCACTGATTTTTCTCTACTATGGTAAAATTTTATTTCTCAAATAACCCAAACTCTCTCATTTTCCAAATTTAATTGTTACCATTTTTAGTTAAATCAGGACACAATGTTTTACTCTGATAAAATTTTGTTTTGTTCTTTGCCAATTCATAAAGTGTTCTGTAACTATTATTTCTTGTAGAGCTCTTTCTCTCTGTGATTCTCCCCAGACTCCCAACTTGCATTGCCTGTCTTAAATTGTTCTAAAAACTAAAAAAGACTCTCTTGAATATTCCTTTTTTTGTCACCAAACACCCCCCTTTCTCCTGGAAACTGCAGGAGTCTGGACTGACTGCCATCTGTAGTCTGGACTGACTGCCATCTTTATATCTGCTCTTCCAAAGGACTGGAACTCTAACGTCATTTCCTTTATCACCTTTTATTTATGGTTTATTCCTTATACTGCTAAAATTTCTAAGTAACCTCCTAGGATCAGATGTGGAAAGAAGTTTTCTGATTCCTCACACATCTAAAAATATTTTTTATTCTAACTGAAACTTAATTGAAAATACTGAAGAGTGAACATCTGGTTTAAAATCATCTCCCGAAATTAAAAGAACAAAACAAAACAAAATAGCACTCCTTTGTCATCTGTTATCCAGTGTTGCTGATGAGAATACCAGTGCTAATTAAATGATCCCTCCTTCGCAGGTAACTATTTCCTCACCCTCTTCTGCCTCCTCACTCCCCTTCCTCCAGACAAAACAAAAAACAAAAAACAAAAACAACTTCTAGATTTCTTTAGTATTTCTGCAATTTCACAACTATTTATCACAGTACTGGGATTTATATTTCCTTTCTTTATTTTTTTTAGATTCTTATTTATTCATTTGAGAGGGAGAGAGAGACACAGAGAGAGCAAGCACGGGGAGAGGCAGAGGGAGAAGCAGACTTCCCACTGAGCTGGGAGCCCAACGTGGAGCTTGATCCCAGGATCTGGAGATCATGACCTGAGCTGAAGGCAAACACTTAACCATCTGAGTCACCCAAGTGACCCCGGGATTTATATTTTCATGGGCTTTGGGATGATCCTTCAATTTGAAAACACTTTTTTTCATTTTGCCCTCATGAGAATCTCTGTCAGATTGATGTTGGACAGCCTCAATGGGTATCCTCTGTTTTCACCTTCCTCTTGCATATTCCGTGTCATCCATTTCTCTTTTCTTGGAATACTGTCCATTGCCCTTTCCACTAACTGCTATTCAGCAAAGATACTTTCATTTGTTTTCACCTTCCACTACCCTTCTGTCTCTCACTTCTTTTGAATAGTATCACACTCCGTGTATACTTTTTCTGAAGATATGTTCATTTGAGAAAGACCTTGTTTATACATCTTGTTCTATCTCCCTCTGCCATGTTTCAGGGTTTCCTTGAATTTATGTTGGTCTTGACTATCTGATCATATTTAACAAGGAGACAATGCAAGCAGAATCCAGAAGCACTCTGTACTTTGTTGTGGTGTACTAATGCAGATTCAGCGCTTCACTGTGTGACCGGAGGATAGGGCAGGCTTTTATAGTGGGGCTAAATGCCAACATGTGAATAACTTTCTCCCCTGTGGCCATTCACTTCTTTCTCTTTACCTGGGTGGCAGAATATAGTTTTCTATGTGGAAGACTTTTTATCAGTACTGGAGGGAAGAGGTCTATTGTTCCAAATACTGTTTCACTCATATTTAGGTTTCCTTTCATGTCTCACATCTGCCCCAAGTTATTCCCGGCTTCTCAAAATACTGATCTCCATGGTTATCCATGGGAGAATGTCTTACATTTGGCTCAATACTTTTGTATCAGAATGCTGGCTAAATCTTGTTCTTCTCCCAGTAATTGGTTAACCCTTACTGATCTCTTCTCTGGGACTTATAGCTGTGTTGAAATGTTTTGTCTACTACTGGCACCTCGCTTTTTCTTTCTTTCTTTCTTCCTTCCTTTCTTTCTTTCTTTCTTTCTTTCTTTCTTTCTTTCTTTCTCTTTCTTTCTTTCTTTCTTCTCTCTTTGTTATGAAATTATACCCTTTTGCTTCATTAATTTTCAATTTAATGTATCTTCAGAAAAAGGAAAAAGATATGTATGACCAATTTTTCTTTTTGATAAATGTTACTGTTTGGAAAATTAATGCAAAACTTGGCAGAGAAAGAATGTATAGATTCTGCCTATTCAGATCTAATATTACAATGGTGTAAATTATTTTTCTTTATCTAAATATACTTGGAGTTCTGGGAGGAGGCAAGATGGCAGAGGAGTAGGGGACCCAGTTTCCACTGGTCCCCTGAATTTAGCGGGACATCTACCAAACCATTCTGAACACCCATGAAATCAGCCTGAGATGTAAGAATATACATCTGGTTCTCTACAAGCAGAAAAATGCCACCTGTCAAGAGCTGGCAAAGGTGAAGTCATGGATCTACAGGCAGGTATTGGAAGATAAGCAGAAGGGGGAGGGAGCCGCCATATGCTGGCTCCTGGAAAGTGATATAACACCGGAGTGCAAAAGCGTCCTGCACCAGGAACCAGCAAAAACTCACAGAGCAGTAGCAGCCAGGAAAGGGCTTTGGAGCAGTGCTTAAACAGGATTCTAGGGTGCATCTTTCTTGGGTCATGGTTGATACTTTGGACTCTGTACATTCCCTTCACCATCCCTTGACAGAATAACTAAGAGAAGAAACTCCCAACAAAGAAAAGAACCAGCGACAATGGCCTCTGCCACAGACCTAACAGATACAGATATAAGCAGGATGTCAGAGGCAGACTTCAGGGTAGCAATTATGAAGTCAATAGATAGGCTTGAGAAAACCATTAGTGGCAATATAGAATCTCTAAGGGCAGAAATGAGATCTAATCTGGATGAACTTAAAAATGCTGTGAATGAGAAACAGTCTAAACTGGATATGCTAACAGCCAGGTAAATGAGGCAGAGGAACAAATTAGTGATCTGGAAGATAAGCTGATAGAAAGGAAGAAAGTTGAGGAGGCTAGGGATAAACTACTAGAAACCCATGAGATCAGACTTTGAGAGATCACTGATGCCATGAAACGTTCCAATTTTAGAATTATTGGGATCCCTGAGGGGGTGGAGAGAGAGAGGGGGGATGAGAAGATATATTTGAGCAAATCATAGCTGAGAACTTCCCTAATCTGGGGAAGGAAATAAGCATTTGTGCCCAAGAGGCAGAGACAATCCCTCCCAAGATCAGTAAAAAGAGACCAACATCCCTGAATATAATAGTAAAACTTGCTAATCTTAGAGTCAAAGAAGCTATCCTGAAAGAAGCTAGGGGGAAAAGATTCCTTATGTATGAAGGGAGGAATGTCAGAATAAAGTCAGACCTGTCCACAGAGACCTGGCAAGCCAGATAGGGCTGGCAAGACATATTCAGGGTACTAAATGAGAAGAACATCCAGCCAAGGATACTTTATCCAGCAAGTCTGTCACTCAGAGCAGACAGAGAGACGAAGAACTTCCAGAACCAGCAGAAACTGAAAGAATATGTGATCACCAAGCCAGTCCTGCAAGAAGTATTAAGGGGGATTCTATAAAATAAGAAAGACCCCAAGAATAATACAGACCAGAAATTTACAGAGACAATCTATAGAAACAGGGACTTTACAGGCAATATGATGGCACTAAAAACATATCTGTCAATAGTTACTGTCAATGTGAAAGGCCTAAATGCTCCAATGAAATGGCACAGGGTTGTAGAATGGATAAAAAGACAGGACCCATCCATATGCTGTCAACAAGAGACTCGTTTTGAACCTAAAGACATCTCCAGATTGAAAGTGAGGGGATGGAGAACAATTTATAATGCCAACAGACCTCAAAAGAAAGCTGGGGTAGCAATTCTCCTATCAGACAAATCAGATTTTAAGCCAAAGACTGTAGTAAGAGATGTAGAGGGACACCATATCAAACTTGAAGGTTCTATCCAACAAGAAAATCTAACAATTGTAAATATCTATGTCCTCAACATGGAAGCAGCCAACTACATAAGCCAGCTGCTAACCTAAATAATCATATTGATAATAATACATTAATAGTAGGAGATCTTAACACTCCACTTTCAGCAATGAACATATCATCTAAGCGGGAGATCAACGCAGAAACAAGAACTCTGAATGACACAACGGACCAGATGGACTTTGTAGATATATACAGAACATTCCACCCTAAAACAACAAAATATTCATTCTTCTCAAATGCACATGGAACTTTCTCTAGAGTAGACCACATACTGGGTCACAAATCAGGTATCAAATGATACCAAAAGACTGAGATTATTCCCTGTATGCTATCAGACCACAATGCTTTGAATCTGGAACTCAAGCACAAGGAAAAATTTGGAAGAAGTTCAAACATGTGAAAGTTAAAGAGCATCCCGCTGGAGAATGATTGGGTAAACCAAGAAATTAGAGAAGTACTCAAACGATTCATGGAAACTAATGAGAATGAAAACACATTGGTCCAAAACCTATGGGATACTGCAAAGGTGGTCCTAGGAGGGAAATACATAGCCATCCAAGCCTCTCTCAGAAAATTAGAAAAGTCCCAAAAGTACAAGCTAATCTTACACCTAAAGGAGCTGGAGAAAGAACACCAAATGAAACCTAAACCAAGCAGGGTAAGAGAAATAATAAAAAGTAGAGAAGAGATCAATGAAATAGAAACTAGAAAAACAGTAGAACAGATCAATGAAACTAGAAGCTGGTTCTTTGAAAAAATTAGTAAGATTGATAAGCCTCTGGCCAGACTTATCCAAAAGAAAAAGGAAAGGACTGGATTTAATAAAATCATGAATTAAAAGGGAGAGATGATGACTAACACCAAGGAAATAGAAACAATTATTAGAAATTATTACCAGCAACAATATGCCAACAAATTAAGCAAGAAATGGATGCCTCTGGAAGCTTATAAACTACCAAGACTGAAACAGGAAGAAACCGACAACCTAAATAGACAAGTAACTAGTAACGAAATTGAAGCAGTGACCAAAAACTTCCCAAAAAACAATAGTCCAGGACCAGATGGTTTCCCAGGGGAATTCTACCAAACATTTAAAGAAGAAATAATACCTATTCTTCTGAAGCTATTTCAAAAAAAAAAGGAAAGAAAGAAAAAAAAAGAAACAGAAGGAAAACTTCCAAACTCACTCTATGAGGCCAGCGTTACCCTGATCCCAAAACCAGGCAAAGACCCCATCAAAAAGGAGAATTACAGACCAATATCCCTGATGAACATGGATGCCAAAATATTCAACAAGATCCTAGCCAATAGGCTCCAACAGTACATTAAAAGGATTATTCACCAGGACCAAGTGGGATTTATTCCTCGGATGCAAGGGTGGTTCAACACTTGCAAATCAATCAACGTGACAGAACACATTAATAAAAGAAAAGACAAGAATGATATAATCTTCTCAATTGATGCAGAAAAAGCATTTGACAAAATACAACATCCTTTCCTGATTAAAACTCTTCAGAGTGTAGGGATAGAGGGAACATTCCTCAATATCATAAAAACCATCTATGAAAAGCCCACAGAGGTTATCATTCTCAATGGGGAAAAGCTGAGAGAGCTTCCTTTAATGTCAGGAACACAATGGGGATGCCCACTCTCACCACTATTGTTCAGCATGATACAAAAGAGTTCTAGCAACAGCAATCAGACAACAGAAATAAATAAAAGGCATTTGAATTGGCAAAGGAGCCAAACTCTTGCTTTTCACAGATGACATGATACTTTATGTGGAATACCCAAAAGACTCCATCCCCAAATTACTAGAACTCATACTATGATTCAGCAATATGGCACGATACAAAATCAATGCACAGAAATCGGTTGCTTTTCTATACACTAACATTGTAATTGTAGAAAGAGAAATTAAGGAGTTGATTCCATTTATAATAGCACCAAAAACCATAAGATACCTAGGAATAAACCTAACCAAAGAGGTAAAGGATCTATACTCTAGAAACTATAGTCATTTATGAAAGAAATTGAGGAAGACACACAGAGACAAAAAAATATTCTGCTCATGGATTGGAAGAATAAACATTGTTAAAATGTCTATCCTGCCCAGAGCAATCTACACTTTCAATACCATCCCTATGAAAATACCATTGGCATTTTTCAAGGAACTGCAATAAATAATCCTCAAATTTGTATGGGACCAAAAAAGGGCCTGAATTGCCAAGGGAATGTTGAAAAGAAATATAAAGCTAGGGGCATCACGTTGCCTGACTTCAAGTATATTACAAGGCTGTGATCACCAAGACAGCATGGTATTGGGACAAAAAAACAGACATGTAGACCAATGGAACAGAATAGACACTCCAGAAATGAACCCTCAACTGTATGGTCAACTCATCTTTGACAAATCAGGAAAAAAACATCCAATGGAAAAAAGTCTATTCAATAAGTGGTGCTGGGAAAACTGGATAGTTACATGGACAAGAATGAAACTGGACTGTTCTCTTACACCATACACAAAGATAAACTCCAAATGGATGAAAGAACTCAATGTGAGACAGAAATCCATCAAAATCCTAGCGGAGAACATAGGCAGTAACCTCTTCGACATTGCCCACAGCAACTTCTTTCAAGACAGGTCTCCAAAGGCAAGGGAAACAAAAGCAAAAATGAACTATTGGGACTTCATCAAGATAAAAAGCTTCTGCACAGCAAAGGAAACAGTCAACAAAGCAAAGAGGCAACCCATGGAATGGGAGAAGATATTTGTAAACGACAGTACAGATTAAGAGCTGGTATCCAAGATCTACAAAGAACTTCTCAAACTCAACACTCAAAAAATAAATAATCAAGTCAAAAAATGAACAGAGATAGTGGCAGACACTTCTCCAAAAAAGACAAATGGCTAACAGACACATGAAAAAATGTTCAACACCACTAGCCATCAGGGAAATACAAATCAAAATCACAATGAGATACCACCTTACACCAGTTAGAATGGCACAAATGAACATAACGAAACAAATGTTGGCGAGGATGTGGAGAAAGGAGAGCCCTCTTACGGGTTGCTGGGAATGCAAGCTGGTACTGTCACTCTGGAAAATAGTATGGAGTTTCCTCAAGATGTTAAAAATAGAGCTACCCTACCACCCAGCAATTGCACTACTAGGTATTTACCCCAAAGACACAGATGTAGTGAAAAGAAAGAGCACATGCACCCCAATGTTCATAGCAACAATGTCCACAATAGCCAAACTGTGGAAGTGCCCAGATGTCCTTCAACAGATAAATGGATAAAGAAGATGTGGTACATATATACAATGGAATATTAGCCATCAGAAAGGATGAATACCCACATTTTCATCAACATGGATGCAACTGGAGGGGTTTATGCTAAGTGAAATGAGTCAAGCAGAGAAAGACATTATCATATGGTTTCACTCATATGTGAAACATAAGGAATAGCACAGAGGACCATAAGGGAAGGGAGGGAAAACTGAAGGGAGAGAAATCAGAGAGGGAGATGGACCGTGAGAGACTCTTGACTCTGGGAAACAAGCTGAACATTTCAAAGGGGAGGAGGGTGGAGGAATGGGGTATCCAGGTAATGGGTATTAAGGAGGGCACATGTTGTGATGAGCACTGGGTGTTATATGCAACCAATGAGTCATTGAACACTATATCAAAAACTAATAATGTACTATACAGTGGCTAACTGAATATAATTAAATAAATAAACCAAAAAACAAACAAACTTGGAGTTCTTAGAGAAATGTCAAACCACACAATTACCTATGCAATGGATATTTCAAAAATTAAGGTAGGATTGTGTGAAACTCTGTGTGTGTGTGTGTGTGTGTGTGTGTGTGTGTGTGTGTGTGTATTTTCAGGCCTGGGGTATCTAGTGCTGTAGGTTTTTCTGATAATTTTATTCAACATACTATACGAAGTCCTAGCCACAGCAATTAGGCATGAAAAGTAAATAAAAATCCAAATTGGAAGACTGTCATTATTTGCAGGCCATATGATTTTATATTTAGAAAACCCTAAATACCCAAAAAAAGTGAGAACTTATAAACAAATTCAGTAGAGTTGCAGAGTACAAAATCAATATGCAAATATCTGTTCCATTTGTATCCATTATTAACAAACTACCAAAGGAATGAAGAAAACAATTCTATTTACAATTGCATTAAAAGAATAAAATACCTAGGAATAAATTTAACCAAGGAAGTGAAAGACCTGTCTCCTGAAATGTATATACAGTGATGAAATTAAAGTAGACAGAAATAAATTGAAAGATATTCTGTGCTCATAGATTGAAATAATATTTTTAAATGTCTAGATTACCTTAGGCAATCTATAAATTCAATGTAATCCCTATCAAATACCAAATAGCATTTTTAAGCAGAAATAGAATAGACAATGTTAAAATCTGTCTGGAACAACAAAGATCCTACACAGCTAAAGCAATCTTGAGAAAGAACAAAACTGGAGGCATCATGCTCCCTGATTTCAATCTATAGTACCAAGCTATAGTAATCAAAACAGTATGGTGTAAGAAAACAGACACACAGCTCAATGGAACAGAGTAGAGAGAAATATAACCACACGTATATGGTAAATTATGTTAAAGACGCCAGAATATAAAATGGAAAAAGTAAAGTATCTTCAATACATGATATTTGGAAAACTAGACAGCAATAATCAAAAGAAAGAAAAAAGAAAGAAAAAGAAAAAAAAAAGAAAGAAATCAGACTACTACCTTTACCATTACAAAAAATCAACTCAAAATTGGTTTGAGGACCTGACCCTAAGACTTAAACCCATGAAACCCTCATAAAAAACCTAGGTGGTATGCTCCATGACATTGATCTTAGAGATGATTTTTTTTTTATGTGACTCCCAAAAGCAGAAGAACAAAAGCAAAAAATAAACAAGTGGGACTATACCAAACTACAAAGCTTCTGCACAGAAAAAGAAACCATCAAAAAAACCAAAAAGCAACTGATTGAATGGGAGAAATTATTCCAAATCATGTATCTTAATAAGGGGCTAATATCCAAAATATATATAAAAAAACTCATACAACTCAATAAAAAAATCTGATAAAAATTGGGCAGAGGATGTGAATAGACATTTTCCCAAAGAAGAGGTAAAAATGACCAACATGAAAACATGCCAATATCACTAACCATCATGGAAATGAAAATCAACACCACAATGAAATATTATCTCATACCTGTCAGAATGGTTATGATCAAAAAGACAAGAAATAAGGGGGTCTTCGTGGTGCAGTCAATTAAGCATCTAACTCTTGATTTAAGCTCAGGTCATGATCTCAGGGTTGTGCGATCAAGCACCATTTCAGGCTCAGTGTTGGGCGTGGAGCCTGCTTGAGATTCTTTCTTCCTTTTCTCCCTCTGCACTCCCCCCAGCCAAAAAAAAAGTCATGAAATAACAAGTGTTGACACAGAGAAAAGGAAAGTTCTGTGCAATGTTACTTGGAATATTAATTGGTACAACCAGTATGGAAAACATTACAGAGGTTCCTCTAAAATTATTAAAAGTAGAATTACCATATGATCTAGCAATTCTACTTCTGGGTGTTTAACTGAAGTAAATAAAAACACTAATTTCAAAAAGATATATCCACCCCTATGTTTATTGCAGCATTATTTACAATAGCTAAGATATCAAACAACCTAAATATCTGTCCATCAATGGATGAATGCATACAGATGTGTATGTGTGTATATATGTACATTGCATTCATATATAATGGAATACTGTAGGAATATCAGGAATATTTAATATATATATTATAACATACACAGACACACACACACTCTTTACCTATATATAGATATGGTGGTATATAGGAATACTATTCAGCCATAAAAAGAATAAAATCCTGTCATTTGCAACAACATGGATGGAGCTTGAGTGTATTATGCCATGTGAAATAAGTCAGGAAGAGAAAGAGAAATCTGTGTAATACTACATATATGTGGGACCTAAAAAACAAAACAAATGAACAAACAAAATGAACAAAACTCATGGATAGAACCAGAACGGTGGTTGCCGGGGGGGGGGTTTGTAAATGAAATGAATAAGGGGAGTCAAGAGGTATGTAATTCTAGTTATGAAATAAGTAAGTCATGGGGATGTAATTTATAGGACAGTGACTAGAGTCAGTAGCATTGTATTGCATTACATATTTGAAAGTGCTAAAGGTGAACCTTTAAATGCTCTCATCAGACACAAAAATGTTTTGTATCTTTGTGTGAAGACTGATTGTAACTACTTACTGTGGTGAACATTTTGCAGCATATGTAAATATTGAATCATTATATTGTATAGTTGAAACTAATATAATGTTATATGTCAATTACACCTCAATAAAAATATTCATAAATGATGGTGAAATTAAAACTGTTTTCTGTAGCAAAATACTGCTTTGGATAAGCAAAGGTAGGAATCTACTTACTATTCTTGTCTTTATAGCTAGAAACAAAACACCTGTGTGGAAGGACTATATTGATATCTGTATTTATGCTTCACTGTCCATAGTTTGTGGCAGAAGATGTTTCAACTGCCGGGGGGTGGGGCAGTGAGCGGTGAGGGGTAGAGAGGGGTATCCTTACATTACAATATGTAGCTACTTTCTTCATAGAGGGATGTTGGTGTCAACAATTCTTGATGATAAAATGAAAAACAATTCTACATAATGCTATAAAATGGCTATTTCTCAAGAACCAGCTCACCTGAGTGCATTTAATAATGGTGTGAAATGTGAACAAAGAGAACATAAATCCTCTACTAAGTAAAGAAATCAAACGGTGTAGCAGAGGAAGACTTTGCAGCAGGATGCTTTAGCCAAAAGGTGGATCACAGGAGTACTTTCAAGAAAATGGGACAGAATTTGCTTAGTGCTTTGAAGATAAAGAGTCAGTTCAAAAACTGTAAGTAGAAAGAGTTAGGAGTCTCCAGAAAAAGAAAAAGGAGACATAGCTTCTGTGACACAAAGTCATTTTAGGCTCCCAGCTATGTTCTGCGATCTACACCCCACTTGCCCAAGCACGTGTCTTATAGAACTTCCTAGAAAGGGTCACAATTAAAAAAAAAAAAAGCAAAAACCTTGGTAGTTAAAGACTTTAAGGGAAAAAGGGACTGCAAAAATGAACAGTCTCTATCAGACAAGGGAAGAGCCTCGCCCTATTCAGAGATAGTGAATGAGTAGCAAACCTCCCAGTGCTGAGTCAAAACAAAGCAAGGCCCTGCACTCCTTACCTGAGATATGGAGCCCCAAGCCCTATCTAGTTTATGTGTTCTTTTGCTATTTTTTTTTTTTTAGTGTCAAGCTTTTATTTAAATTCCAGTTACTTAACATACAGTGTAATATTAATTGCAGGTATAAAATATAGTTTTTCATCATTTCCATACAACACCCAGTGCTCATCACAGCCAGTGCCCCATCTAGCTTACACGGTCTCTCAGAACATGACGGTAGCCCCTTCCCCTCATCCAACAGTTACCTCTGCTTCGTTATAATGTGTAACATCTCCATTCAAGGAGCAACGCAAAGCTCATGAACATAACATACGATGTGCGTATAGGCATGCTTCCTACGTACTCATGTATGACCTCATACCCACATGTACATGCGATGACAAAACTCCCCTTTGTGAATATTCATCCTAAACCTAAATAAAAGAAACGCACTCACCCCTAACTGGGGAGTCACAGCTTTGCAATTTATTCCCCAGGATCTTCTTTGCTACAAAATACATCCTTAGTGTGACAACTCTACCTGGTATAGTCTCTACCTGTAACTCACAATGACGGGAACTCACGTTAGTTCTGCTACAAAATGAGTCTTAGGAGACAGTTTTTAATACACAAGCCAATTAAACAAATCTCTGCAAAGCCTTGGAGAAAATGTTTTGGCTTCAGATGGCAAGATCCTTCGATTTAAATGGAAATGAAATCTCAGGGAAAATCATGTTGCCAAAAAAAATAAGTGAAATTTTTTTTCTTTTGGTTAAGCTTGAGAGTGAGGAAGGAAATCAACAAGTCTCAAGTCTTATTGAAAGATGGGAAGCACTACAGGAGAAAATGAACATTTACCTTCCTTTCTAGACTGAGCGAGTGTAACCCTTTTTCTGAACCTTTGGCTCAGCCAGGGTACTGGGTGACACTCAATGTGAAGACTGTCTTGCCATTCATAAGAATGCAGTGAATACTCTGCACTCTTTTCCATTCTTTTCTGTCTGAGCAAGCTGCTGTATTTAACAAGCAACTCGAGCAAGATGAGAATTTACTTCAATTGAAATTAAATCCCTTTGCATTTAATTCAGTTTTGCCTGAGAATTAACTATTTTGTGCAGCAAAAACTAAGCACAGGTCTCACATAAAGAAATTTCGATTCTTTACTTGTAGTATAAAAATACTTTACATACACAAGCCTGTAAAAGGAGTACAAGGAACTAAAGCCTTTATGGGATAATTCTGTAATTACTATGCCTACCTATTCACTTCTATGATACCACTCCATAAAGGAATGTTTTTTCAAAGTCATATAAATTTGTGTCTTCGACTAATTTGTATTCATATTGTTTTGGATTATGTATGAGTTAAAATTTGCTATTGAACACTGTCAATAACAATGAAAATCAACTTCCTTTGATTTTACTTACTCCATTAATGTAACAAAAACTTAAATTTACCTTATGAATTTTTAAAAACTCATACAAGGAAACAAAATTAAAGAAAAGTAAACTCTTCCTAAGAGCCTTTTTTGTTATTTCCAAGAAAGTTGCTTTAGTTTCAAGAATGGGAACCCTGAAGCTGCCACTAAATAAATCATGTACAATTTATCTACTGTATTAGCAACTTGTATAGAAGAAATCTGTGACAAGAATTTAAGATTGAATTGAATACATTTTTTTATGGAAAAACTAACATTTCCTTTACCTGCCTTCTTGACTTAAAGTGGATAGAATTTATGCGGATGGTAAATCACACAAAGAGAGTAAGCTAATGAATAGGTCCAAATAAGCACATCCACAGGAAAATGTCATCTCTACTTAAAATAGCAGCGAAAATTATTACTGTAATATTATAGCTACAAATTAATGACCTCATTAAGTTACTAAAAGCTGTGAATATAATAACTTCTTGTGTGGCTAAACTTAAAAATTATTCCAAAAATTTCCCCTGAGTGAAATGATCAAGAAATATTGCTCTCTATTATAGATTATATAGATATATTACATAGATACAAATGTACACACAAACATACATGGAAGGAGGGAAGGAAAGGAAAGGGAAAAAGAAAGGGCACGGGAAGGAAAGGGAAAGGGCAAGGGAAGGGCAAGGGAAGAATCTTTTTCTATTATAATGCCCTATCACTGTTCAAGTACTCTCGTGGGTACCTTCCAAAAATCAGGCCACTCTTCCACATTACCATCATACAACCCTCCCATTTAGGAAATCAACATTCCTACAGTGCTCTGTTCCAGTTCACAGACTTCACTGTAATTTTGCCAATCATCACATGAATGCAGCTTTTTCATTTCCAGTCCTGCAACTTGTCCAGGAAACAGTTGCTTGTGATTTTCATGTTTCATAAATCTTCCATCAGAAAGAGTTGCTTAATCTGTCCTTTTATATCCTTAACAGTCCTGAAATTTTGCAGGCTTTTCACACTATAAAATGCTCCCCTACCTGGGTCTGGAGGATGTTTCCTCACAACCAGACTCAGATCTCTCCATGGTAAAATCATCATTGTGTAGAGAGACACTTCAGTATTATATCAGCCTACTGCTCCTTAACAAAGCTTCAGCCACCATCATTATTTTCCCAATCATTACTGTCTATCATTACTTCCTATTTTGTTATTTTATTAAAGAAGAGTTTTCTTTTCTCCCTTATTTATTTGTGTCAGTATGGATTCCTGAGCTCCTGTTTTATGAAAGGGGGTATAATCTGATAGTATTAATTATTTTGATGCCCAATTGTTCTAGATAATGCTCAGTGAGAGAACCATCAAGTAGGCTTTTATATACTTTGACATGTCTTTATGATTCTTTGAGTGTGTCTTCACTTTCTGGTGTAGGTTATTCCTGGACAAGAAGTTTTGTTAGTGCAGATGCTATCTAGAAGCCAAGAATAATAAGTGGGTATCAGTAAGGCTATACTCACCTTTGAATAAACACATACACACATACACACACACACACACACACACACACACAGAGTCGAGTCTCATTATTTATAGAATAAAAATAGACTTATTCTACGAGGTCATTACAAATTCCAAATTAGGAAACACTGAATCATTGTCCCTATGGATATAGGGTTAATTCCCTAACAGCCTCTAGTCACATTTCCACCAAATGACCAATACATGATCATATTTATGTGTGTTTCTGGTTGAAAACCTATTATTTAATATATATTATTAATTCATTTACATAAAAATCATGACTAACAGTGTAAGTCAAACTTGAACAAAGCTTATCTAAAACATGTTTTTTTTTTCCCCAAAAAGCACATCATAGTTTCCTTGTACTTAGGAACACTAGATGGAGGGGTGCCTGGGCGGCTCATTCTGTTACGTGACCAACTCTTGATTTCAGCTCAAGCGAGGATCTCAGGGTCATGAGATGGAGCCCTGCTTCAGGCTCCATGCTGGGTGTGGAACCTGCTTAAGATTCACTCTTTCCCTCTCCCTCTGCCCCCTTTCTCTCCCACTCTACAGCTGCCCTCTTTCTCTCCCTCTTCAAAGGAAAAAGAAAAAAAAAGGGAACACTAGACAGAACTTCAACACTATGCTTGGGGCCATTTTAAGCAACACCCCCCCCAAGTACAGATATGTGAAAACCATGGCACTAAGCAGACTGAGAATACAAAATTTGTTCACTATATGGGCATTTAAACAAAAAGCAGGGCATTTCCTTGTTTGCCCTCAGTTGGAAAAATGCAAGTTAGACAATTCTGATTTTTTATGACCCTATTCATGTCTGCAAGTAACTATGAAAAGACTAGGTTGATTTAACGAATTTACAAATAAATTCTAGCAAGTAAACGAATCCTGAAACGTATAATCCATGAATATCTGGGATTAAGTTGTATATTTAAAAAGATAATAAGAGTTCATAACCGTATTTTCAATTCTAACCCCCAATCTCAAGGTTCAAACTGGCCTTTACTCCTGCAATGTTCGTCAACCATTTGTCAGTGTGTCACATAAGTGTAAACCCAACTATTCCCAATGTATTGACTTATTTGCCCAATCAACAAACTTTACTCAATGTAACCAAACTCCCAGTCACTCTGACCACCTTCTCTACCTAACCTGTCACTACCCTGTACCTTAGGATACTAGAACATGTTGTAATTGCCTCTTTTGACCCCCACTCCCTATCACTGCCCTATTCTCAGGAGGAAGGAACAGCTTCAATGTTCAGCTTCCTTGTGTGCCTGAACTTACTACCTCCACCCCAACTCCCAGGAAGCACTCCCTCCCTCTTATCACCTGCTTCCTAGAACATAGATGATTCAGGTTGAGTCAGTAACTACCAATAAATTACTGGGTACTAGAGTAAGGTTATGTTAAACCTTATATAAAATTACCAATTACTTTTCAAAAACATTTTACCATTTTCTTCTTCATATTGTAGTCAACATTTGATGCTGTCAGTCTTCTTAATTATAGCCATTTGTTATAAGGTCATCTCTGACTAATAATGTCATTTTTTCCCTGATAACTAATAATGATGAGTCCTTTTTATGAAGTTTCTGTTCAAGTGTTTTGCATATTTATCTTAATTTTTTTATTAAGGAATAATTTACCTACAGTGACATGCTCAGATCTTAAAATTACTTCAAAGTTAGGGTTTGAAAATCTATCAGCTCCTGTATCCCACCTGAGTATCAAGGTGCAGATCATTTTCCCATGACTCCAGAGTATTTTCATGTGTCTCTTGTCAATCAGTGCTCAAGCAACACAATTCCTCTACCACCAAACATCCAGAAAAGTCATTTCTATCACCGTAGTTTAGTTTTACCCATTCTGCAACTTCTTATACATATTTTTGTGTGTGTGTAAAACTTCTTCAACTGAGTATAATTGTTTTTGAAATTTATCCATGTTGTTGCATGCATCAGTAGCTCATTCTTTTTTATGACTAAGTGGTATTTAATTTTATGATTATACTGCAGTTTGTTTATCCATTTTCCCATCGATGGGCATCTGTGTTATTTCCACTTTTGGGCTACTCTGCATAAACATGCTATAAACATTATGTATAAGACTTTAAACAGATTTACTTTTTCAGTGTTCTGGTATACATAATTAGGAGTAGAATTGCAAGGTCACACAGTAGCTATATGATTAACTTTCAAAGCAACCAGCAAAGAGTTTTCCCAAACATTTTCTACCTTTTGTCCACGTAGATTGTCTATTTTATTATTTAATTGTAGGAGGGTTTTGTTTATTTTTTAATCCATCAACAAAGTCTTGCCAAAACACCTGCTCTTTGTTCTAAAAATAAAAGTATGCAGCAGTCATAAAACTTACAAAGCAATGAAGTAAGAACAATATAGTTATATGATAAAAACATTATTATCCCACAATTAAAACCTAGCAGAAACTGTCTTTCTGAAATGAAGGTAAGAAAAAAAATACGATTAACAACTAAGCAATACTCTTCTAGAGAACAAGGATCAAAACGTAAGGTCTTGTTTTGGCAAGATTTGTGTACTTCCATGTACTGATAAAATGCCAAAATGTAAAAACTGTATTTATTACATTTTTCACCCCATATGCATATGCTATGAAAGCATAAAAGACGACCATAAGTTTCACTACTTGAATGATTCATAACGCAGGACTCGAATTCTGCTGTTGGGGAGGAAAGACTTTCCCTTTGACACTCCTGTGTTTGATAGCTTAGCCTATAAAATAAACTAAGACAGAGTAACAGGAAAATAGACATACAAATTTATGAGTTTTTAATTCCATGCACAGGATCATCACAAGGAAAAAAGAGTGAATACCCGAAAGGCAGGGAATTGTGAAAGCTTATACACATTCTTAATAAGGGAATGGGCAGAGAGGTGAAGGCACCTTAGGGGAGAGTAAATGATTTTGAGGAATGATGAATGGGCCTTTAGAAGAATGGATGGGAGATATGATAGTTTCTGCCAAACTGGTGTCAACTTCTAGTTTTCTTTCTGTGACAATAGGTGATCTTCTCTGGTTGATGAAACCCCCAGGGAGGGGATTTATCAAGATTGAGATTTTTGGAGGATCTCTCTTTAGGCAGATGTGGGGAATTCATTCAGAGAGAGACTTCAACTCAAAATAATCTATATACCAAAGGGTAATATTTTGGGATGGCATGTCCTGAACTCTTTCACTATCAACATAGTGTAGTTAATTTAGGTTAATGTTCCAAGAGAAAAATCTCAGAAAAATCTACTTAAAGGCAATGAAAAGTAAGCAAAAATAAACTAATACTAAAGAAGAGTCTATAATTGAAAGAAGAAACCTCACTTGTCAAAGTAAAAAATTTGTGAGTCTTTGTTCAGTTACAATCTCGAACCTATGTGCTTCTTGGGAAGGCAGAAAGCTACAAACTTCCTGGTTGGTATGTCAGAGCACAGAGTTTGGAGCAGAGTAAAAATCTAGAGAGTTAAAAGAAGAACACAGGGAGAAGGAAATCAAGTGAGGTAAATGCCAAAATCTGCATGTAAAATTTATCCAAGTCCTTTGCTGACCCCTAAGTCATACAACCACAGGGAAGGGTCAGGGGGGCGGGGGGAGTCTGACAAAAAGCAACTTCTAGAAACTAAAAAAAATCTCAGAAGATATTTCAGTTATCATTATCTGCAGGGAAATCCAGTCTGGAGTTTGAGTCCATTCAAATTAACTGTATGCTAGAAGAAAATCACTCTTCAGAGACATCACAGATCCTGAACTTCTAAATACATTGTTCAAAATGTACAGTATACACTGAACAATATATTTTTCAAAATCTGAAATTAAGGGGCACCTGGGTGGTGCAGTTGGTTTTATCCAACTCTTAATTTCAGCTCAGGTCATGATCTCAGGGTCATGAGATCCAGCTCTGCCTTGGGCTCTGTGCTCAGCATAGAGTCTATGTGAGATTCTCTCTCCCTCTCCCTCTGCCTCTCCTGCTTATGCTCTTTCTCTCTAAAATAAATAAATATTTAAAAAATTTTCAAATTAAAAATAAGCAAATGAATATATCAACAAACAGGAAAATGACTCATTCTCAAGAAAAAAAAATCAGTACTTGAAGTAATCAAGATAGTGTACCTTCTAGAAAAGGAATTTAAATAAACTATTGTAAACACAGTAAAACATGTAAAGAAATGCATACACACAATCTCAAAAAATAAAAATTAAAAACAAATGGGACTTCTAAATTTGAGAATTTTAACGTATTTTCAAAAATTCAGTAGATGGGCTTAACAACAGACTAGAAGAAAACATTTATGAAGTCAAAGACAGACTGGTAGCAAATATCCTTTCTAAAGATAGTAACTTTAAAAAAAGAACTACCAACAATGAACAAGTAGTATTTGAAATTAAAAACACATTATCATTTACATTAACATACCCAAACTGAAACACATATAAACCTAAGAAAACATGAGGAAAAATGTAAAACTTATGAATGAAATCAAAGAACTAAAGACATAAGATGTTCCATGTCCATATTTGAGAAGGCTCAACACTGTCAAGATGTCAGTTCTTCCCAACTTGATGTACAGATTCAACACAGTCCTAATTCCAAGAAGGGTTGGTTTACGGTTATTGACAGACCAATTAAATTTATATGAAGAGGTAGAAGACCCAGAAGAGCCAACACAACAGTGAAGGGGCAGAACAAAGTGGGAAGACTGATGCTACCCAACTTGAGACTTAAGGTAAAGCTACAGTCATCAAGACAGTGTGATGTTTGTAGAAGAACAAAGACATCCGTGGAACAGAAGAGAGAGCCCAGACATAAAGTCACACAAATATACTCAATTAACCCTTGACAAAGAAGCAGGACAATGAAGTAGGATAAGTCTCTTCAACACAAATAGTGTTGAAACTGGACACCCACGTGCAAAAAATCAATCTAGACGCAGATCTTACACCTTTCAGAAAAAGTAGCTCAAAATGGATCATAGACCAAAATATATAACACTCAACTATAAAGCTCAGAAAAAGAAAAAAGACAAAAAATCTAGATGATCTTGGGTTTGGTGATGAATTTTTGTTACAACCTGAAATGAATGATCCATGAAAAAAAATTAATATGTTGGAATTCACTAAAATTAAAAACGTCTGCTCTGTAAAAGACACTGTCACGCAAATGAAAGGCACAGAATGGTAGAAAATATGTGCAAACACATATGATGAAAGAATGGTATCCGATATATATAAAGAATTCCTAAAATTCAACAATAAGAAAATAAATAACCTAATTAAAACTTGGGCAAAATATGACTAGATCCCTCACCAAAGAAGATATACAGATAGCAAGTAGGGGCTTGACAAGGTGATCTGCATCTTCTGTTACCAGGGAATTGCTAATTACAGTGACATAGGGCCGCCTGGGTGGCTCAGTTGGTTAAGCATCTGACTCTCAATTTTGACTCAGGTCCGTGGTATGAGGGGTTTTGAGATCAAGCCTCATGTCCAAATCTCCACTAAGCAGGGAGCCTGCATAAGATTCTCTCTCTCCCTCCCTCGGCCCCTATATTTTGCATGTGTGAGCGTGCGCGCTCTCTCTCAAACAAATACGTCAATGAGATACCACTACACACCTTTTTAGGGCAGCCAACGTCCAAAACACTGACACCACCAAATGCTGGTGAGAATATAGCTCAACAGGATCTCATATTGATTATTGATGGAATGCAAAATTGTACAGCCACTTTTAAGGACAGTTTGACAATTTCTAATGAAATTAAGCATTCAGTCCAACACTTGCACTTCATGGCATTTACCTAAACAAGTTGGAAACCTGCATACAGAACAAATATGGAGGACAAATATCCACACAGAATCTTGCATATGAATGTTTACAGCAGCTTCGTTTATAATTGCCAGAACTAGGAAGCAACCAAGATGTCCTTCCACAGGTAAATAAACAAACTGGGACACAACCAGATAATGGAATATTGTTCAGGGCTAAAAAGAAATGAGCTAACAAACCATGAAATGATGTGGAAAAACCTTAATTACATATTGCTCAGTGAAAAAAGCCAATCTGGAAAGTGTATGTACTGTATGACATTCTGGAAAAGATAAGTCAAAGGAGACAGTAAAAAAGCTCAACTGTTGCAGGGGTGTTGAGGGGAAGGACGGGGCAGGAGGAAGGCAGAAAATCTCATTTTTAGGGCAAAGCATCCTGTATATTACTGTAACAGTGGATATATGTAGTTATACATTTGTCAAAAGCAACAGAATTGACAACAGGAAAAAGGTAAATTAAGAACTTTGGTTAATAATAATGTAGCAGTACTGGCCCATCGTTGTAACAGCTGTATCTCACTAATACAAGATATTAATAATGGGAAACTACATGTGTGGAGGGGTGAGGGGTATATAGAACTCTCTCAGCTCCTTTTTCTGTGAAATTAAAACTGCTCCAGGGGCACCAGGGTGGCTCAGTCTGTTAAGTACCTGATTCTTCGTTTCCACTCGGATCATGGTCTCAGAGTTGTGAGATTGAGTCCCACACTGGGCTGTGCACTGGGCATGGAGCCTGCTTAAGATTCTCTCTCTGGGGGCGCCTGGGTGGCACAGCGGTTAAGCGTCTGCCTTCAGCTCAGGGCGTGATCCCGGCATTATGGGATCGAGCCCCACGTCAGGCTCCTCTGCTGTGAGCCTGCTTCTTCCTCTCCCTCTCCTCCTGCTTGTGTTCCCTCTCTCGCTAGCTGTCTCTATCTCTGTCAAATAAATAAAATCTTAAAAAAAAAATATTCTCTCTCTGCCTCTGCCCCTCCCCTGCTCTCTTTCAAATAAATAAGTAAATAAAATACTTTTAAAAATGCTCTAATAATATGGTCTGTTAATAAAAATCACAAAATAAATAATTCAACTATTAAAATAACTACAGTACAAGTAAGTAGACTCAACACTGAGAAGACTGAGATTTTTAGGTGAAAAATCAAAAAAGTATATGCTTTTACTAGAGACACATATTAAATAGAAAGGCACAAAGACACTGAAACTAAAAGGGTGCAAAATTATGTACTATGCATCTTGAATCATCATAAAGCTAGAGTGACTAGAATAAATGCCTAAATATAGAAACAAATAAATAGCAAGACAAGAAATATTATCAGAAGGCAAAAGTGACATTCCTAATTATTACAGGCTCAATATATCAGAAAAACTTAACATTTATAAATATGTACTCCCAAATAATGGAAATAACGGAACTGCAAAATAGGTAAAGTATGATTTGGCAAAACTATTGGGCAAATCCACAATCATAATTATGATCTTTAACACCGCTTGGTAATTGACAGACCAACTAGGCAAAATATCAATAGAGCTATGGAAGATCTGAATACCACTATTGACTACTTTTCCCGAATGATATTTATGGAAAACTGCATCCAATACCTACACCATACAAGTTCTCAGGCGCACACGAAACGTTTACCAATGTAGACATTGAGCCAGGCCAGAAAACAAATGTCATTCAATTTCAAAGGAAAGCGCTCTTTCAGACTATGTTCTCTGACACAAACAGAAGCAAATTAGAATCAGTAAAATTAGATACCTAAGAAAGTCCTAAGTATTTAAAAATAACAACTTGCTGTTTAACTACACATAGGTCAAAAAAAGAAAAATGCTGGCATTAATGTAGAGCCTGAAATCAGCCAGAGTACCTGGCTTGCTAAACTGTAACACAGAGGCCGCTGAGGGCAGGGAAGGTTTTGGAGAAGGGCGCAGGCCTTTGGAATGCTGAGGCCCTTGTGACTACTCTGCCCTTGGAATGCCCCGGGGAGCTGCCTTCCTGAAACTTTCCTAGGGCAAACAGTTGCCCTGTGATCTAAGAGCTGTAGGCATTGTCCCTTAGGCTATGTTTAGCAGAACTGTAGAACCCACAAATTTGCATTTCCCATAAACAGATCCTCCCAGTTTCAGTAAGACCCCTTGTCACACATCCTGTGCTTGAGGAACAGTGATAAGGATTTGTGATTATCCTGAAGGACCAATAAAAGCGGGAACAGAGAAGAGCAAAGGGTCTTCGCCTATGAGCGTTGACCCCCACTGCCGCCTTCTCTCTTTCACAGCAAAGTTTGGAGTAATCTTTCATCCATCAGTACAGGGATTGCTGGCCATTCCTGGCAGAAAAATTCACAGGTCAGTTTTGAAAATCACAAGGGATTATATCAGTATTTGCAGAAGGCATATAATTATGCTTAGAGCGAAAAACATGGCTTTAAATTCTTACAATAGAAAATAGGAAAGGCCTAAAATTAATTATCTAAGTGTTCATCTTATAAAGCAAGAAAGGAACAAATTAAATGGCAAGGATGTACACCACGATGTACCAACCACAAATCCACCAGAATTGTGAGTACGAACAATGACAAAAACACTAAGTTTTGGAGAAAATATAGAGAATGATAACTCTCTTGTATTGCTGAATAAAGTGTAAGTTGGTACTTCTTTGAAAATATGTTTTTGCAATCTCTACGAAAACTGGAAATGCCTCTCATATGCTCTTGGAGTTCTACTCCTATAGTTATGCCTGAAAGAAAAGCACACAAAATCCCATCCAAAAATATGCACTAGAATGTTCATTGCAATAGCAATATTTGTTTTTGTTTTTTTAAAGATTTATTTATTTGAGAGAGAGAGAGAGCAAGAGTGCACGAGCAGGGGTGGAAGGTGGCAGAGGGAGAGGAGAGAGAGAAAATCTCAAGCAGATGCCCACCGGAGTGGGGAGTCCAATTTGGGGCTAAGATCCCACAACCACGAGATCATGACCTGAGCTGAAAACAGGAGTTGGATAATGAAGCAAATGAGCCGTCCAGGCGCCCTAGCAAAAGCGCTACTTGAAGTAGTCAAAACCTTAGAAACTAATCAAAAACCTTTCAGGAATAGAATGGATAATAAGTAAACGGTACTATAGTCACACCAATTACATTGCGGTAAGATGAAACACCTAAATCATGTACCAACACAGCCGAAACCCGCACATGTAATGAAACTGAATGAAAAATGACCCAAACAAGAAGTACACTGTTTGTCTCATTCACATATAACGCAAAAAAAGACAAGCATTTTAGGTCAGGACGGTGGTTATCCTTTCACGCGGTAGTGACTGGAAGGGAGCTTGAGAGGTAATTTTGAGGTACGGACAGTATTCTCTCTCTTCATTTCGGTGCTATTTATACAGATATATTCCGTTTGTAAGAATTCATCCTAATTTCCTAATTTCTCTGCCTTCCCTCTGAAAGGGGGGACACCACTGCTGTCGAAGCAAACCACTTACAATTCAACGTGACCACGTCAATACCCTACCTAAAACACGTTTGCTTGTGACGTTTCTTTTGTCTGGATGACCTCATCTACACTTTAAGTCTTAGTCCTTCCTACCACTCAGTTCAGTTGTCAGCATTTCTGTGAACACCGCAGTGACCTCCCACGTCCAGAGACGACCCTGTTGTACGTCTGCCGTATCACACTGAAGGTAAAAATTCCGAGCCCCACGTAGGAAAAGAATGGATTCTCTATTTATCAGTGTAGTAACATCCACATCTTTAAAAAGCAAAAATAGGTTTTATTAACACTTTTCAGTTATTCAAGATCTGCGTTTGAATCTGCTAGCAATTATTAAAGTATTTAGAAAGAGTATGAGAACTGTTTTCTCTGTTCTTCAGCCAGAATGGATGACTCACTATCCTGCAGTCTCGATGCTTTTGCTGGTCACCTGCTTTCTCTAAAACCAATTTGTCTGCAGGTCTATCTGTCAGAACTGGAATGTTTCTGTGTTGTTGGTGATTCATTGGAAATGATAGGCACCAGCAATGTGATTTCTGATTTATTCTAAATTTTTAGCTCGGGGCTCATTGATGTTTCTTTGAGTTCACTTCTATGACAAAAACAATTTGTATCAACATAAAGAAACTTTAGCAGGTTTACCTCAAATTCCTCAGGGAGGAGGAAGCATTTATATATCCGAACTGGAAAACAAGGTTTCATTCCTGAGTCCAAATTTGGGAGATAATGACATTTCTGCAACGGGAAGGGAGTTTTTCCTGATGAACTCAACCTTGTTTATGACTTGCTTGTTTCCATCTCTACCTGTTATTAAACAATTCAACAAATGCCTACTGAATTGCCACTCCGATATAGGCAATGCTAATTTCTGGGAATACAATTTTGTACAAATAATTACGGTTTTGTGCAAAAAATTATGGTTTTAATGGAGATTGCAGTTTAGTCATTTAATAAACAAAAGAAACCAAATGTGGTGATTCTTAAAAGGCAAAATAAACAAAGCCATGAGACCATTTAATGAAGTGTTTTACATTATGAAATCAGTGCTGACTAGAAGGTAGCCAGTTTCCTTCCCCAATCTCTGTTGATCATTTTCTTCTCATTCCTGGCTTAAGAAAGGATTTCTCTAAGAAGTCTTACTTGAGTAACTATTTCACTTTGAATGTTCCTTTACCGTGAGTACGCTCACTTGTACCATAGTAGGATGTACTCCCTTAATAGAACTTTTTAATGGTGGTTTAGCATATAAAATTTATGACTTCTATGAGATTACCAACTTTCTGGAATATTCTGTTCATTTTACTTCTCATAGTAACTTGTGAGCTCCCATTCATGCAAAAGACTTTCCTAAGTACGCATTTATAGTGCTTAATGAATATCCATTGAGTAAGGGAGATTAAAGTGGAAGAAGGGAGGAATGCTTAACACGTGAAATGTCTTCAATTCTAGAAATATAGCAGTAAATTATTAGGGAGATCATCCCTGGAAATCATCACATGCAGACAGTCACTCTATTTCATTCATTCAGTTCAAAATTTACTCTGTGTGTTCCTGGTTGTAAGAGACGTCTCAGCTAGGCCAAGCTTTCTGAACCAGCATAAGGAATTTTAGGACATCTAAGTTATTCAGATTTTTATGCTCATAAGGAACACAATCTGCAGATGTTAAATTAGCCAAGAGGGAGCCTATATGCTGGCCTATAAATGTCAGAGAAGCATATTGAAACAGATAAAAGAAAAGTAAGAAGAATTTACGAAGGTGATGTGAAGCTTAAACCTCCTTCCACAGTTGAGAACTGCCTCCATCCACAGAGGAATTAAAAAAAAAGGTGTTTTATTTTCTTCAAGCTTTTCAAAGAGCAAAATAATAAATGAAGAAAGGTTGCTTCCCTTTTATGTTGCTCCATATGATTCTCATATTAAAAAAAAGACTGACGCATGCATTTAACTGCATTTTTAAAGGCCATAAATTAGCACCCATAGGCCTTACTATCTGCATCTCTTGCATAATCATCTGCTGGGTGACTGTCACCTCAAGTGTGGTGTTTTTGTTCAGTGGCTCATCTTCCCGTGATGCCTCAGACCCACGGTGTTATCACACAATTGCAGACTTTTGTTTGCTGAGATTTCTACTGACTTGTTTTAAAGGTTATTCCCATTAGGAATTCCCATCCTCAGATGGAGAATGAAATTTTGAAATTTCAGAATGTGAGCTCAATGATAAGTGTTTTAAAATAGCTAATATTGAAATAGAAATATAAAAAAAGAAGAAAACTATTACTTTGGAATAAATGCATCTTTATATCTTTATAATACATTTGATATGTCACAGAGTGGTTTTTCCAATGTTTAAGCTTTAAAAGGAGGAAAAGTAAAGCTTAGAAAAATAATGAACGGTATTAAGTACTACTGATACAGAGTGTGGGACAGCTGTTGTCAGTACATTACCGAGTGGAAAAAAGTAAGTACATGATGATAGGCCTTTTTGAAACTCTTTTTTGAAGATTTTCTGATGAATCTTAGGAGATTGTGAAGGGCAGTATAGGAAGATGGAATTGATGGGGTATAGAAACTCGTACCTGTTACAGGAACAGGTGTATTGCACAAATGGTACTATTATTCTATGCACAAACTGTTTAGTAGAACAAATGATCATGTGCTCTCAAAGACTGAAACATCGTATTCATGATAATTGATCTGTGTATTTGGACTAAAGAGATGATTACAAATTTGGAAATATAGCAATTGTCTTATTTTTGTCTTCTTGCATAATTGGAAAAAATGAAGAAATTCTCAGAGAAATCCACCCTGTTTACTCTGCAATCAGTATGAACAAAGTATCAACCAGTTCCCTTGTTTGTGACAAATTATTTTCAATATATTACTCTGAAAGATATAAGACTCTGATCACCATATAGAAAGTATAGGAGAACTATTTTTAAGCATCTCTAAATCTGTTGTAATGCTGGTGTAAAATAAATTACAGCTAGGTTTCACACACTTTACTTGACCTTTCAACGCCTTTTCACTGGTGCTAGAGAAAGTACTGCTTTAAATTAGGTGAGAAAGCAGGGTTGGGGGAGTGGAAATAGTAACATCGTAAAGGTTTTTGAAATCTTCATCTGTATCCTGCCAAGAATGCTGACCAAACTGTGTAGTACAGAACAGCTTGTGCCACTCAAATGCATAAAGAAAACATAAATAATAAAACCGAAGCCAGCTTTTAAAAATCTGGACAAAAATAGTTTTCAATGCAGTGCAAGATTTTTATGATCTTCGAAACTCTGCCAGAATTTGTTTGCTGTGTGCTGTTGGTATTCATGAGAACAGAATACAAATTAGTATGTTTTGCTAGCTTTTGGATGTTCCTAAATCAAATAATTGACTATTAAACTTTCCCTTCTAGTGAAGATCTTTCCTCTTGTTATTAAATTTTAATTAGCTCAGGTTTTCCAATTTTACAAGTCACTTGATTTTTGAATGAAGCTGCTAACTTGGCCTTCTTAAAAACCGGTTGAAAAGCCGTGATGGTCACCTGACAAATCCTAAGCAGAGTAAGTCATTTACCATGATCAGAAAACTGACTGGGTCATGAAAAAGTGTAAATTTTTATCCCAAAGTGAATTACTACTTACACTGATTGTATTTAATCATATAAATTTTTACGTAAATATTGGGATTTCTACTAACATATGGAACACGAACAGAATTGTCAGAATGTGTTCCACATCACGGACGGCAAGCTTGCGATTCTGACTACTGCCCGTTTCCTCCAAAAGGAACACCAGAACAGCATAATTTTTAATCCATTTATATAACAGATTTCCATTTAGGTGTTACTTCAAGGAAGGACTTTCAATCTAAAATGGGCTTAAAAATAAATAGCATTAGTTATTAACAAATAGTCATTATGCGTCAAACCTCAGGTAATTGTTGTGGATTTGCTAATCTAACACTATAATGAAGTCAAACATTAGGACTTAACATAGTATCAAGTAGTCATCAGATTCACTGTTTCATTTGTGTCCAGAGACAGGGACAGACTGGACAGAATTTTCCTCCTTTTAAAATTATACTTAACAAAGATGACACAGTGCTTCTTGGTAACATATTTTAACTCCTATCTTCAGGACTCTTTTGAAAAGAGTTCCTTGGGAAACAAACAAGGGAATGTTGATCTCTCTGAAGTGAAAAATGATACTAGCTAGCCGAAACTACAAACATCATGTTCGATGTTGATCCGTCTTCTATTTGTTACTGAAATTGTTAACAGATACCATTAAAAATCCAGATTTTAGAGTTTGCTAAACACTGGTAAAGATGAACTAGGGTTAAGTTAGGACCTGGAAAACCAAATTTAAATATACCAAAATTAATACACTATATGTATTTTGGAGAAGTTATACAGAAATACCATCTAATACCTTGAGTAGAACATGGAGACTCTCCCCTCTTCTCTGTTCTCTCTTTCCTCATTGTTCCTGCTCTTTTTAACGCATCACATGCTGGATGTAATAAAATGTATGAAGAACACCGAATTCTACAGCTTAATGACATATCACAAAGTAAACATGCAGTTAACTGAGACACTTAGGTCAAGAGAGCGTTTGTGTCTAGTGCACCATAACCTCTCTCAAACTCCCATGAAATGGTACCTGTATTTTGACATTCATTTTTTTTTGCATTTATTTATAGCTTTAAAATCTCTAAACACCACTGTTTAGTTTAGCATTTTGTTTTATATAAATGAAATCGTATGAAATCTATACTTTTGGGTCTGGCTTTTCACATTCAAATTTGTATCTGTGAGATTTCTGTTGCACAGAGCTGCAGTTTTTTGATTTTTAATGATGCATTCTATTCCATTCTATTCTATTAATAAAACACTGTATTTATCCAGCCTGCTGCTAAGGGGAATTTGGGTTGTTTCTACTTTTCAATTAATAAACAGAATGCAATTCTAAATGGTGTGGAATCTATCTCTTGCGTGTAGATAAATTTATCAGTTTTTACCTTTATGTTTAGGGCTTCTTTTTAATGCCCTGCTAATTAAATCTTTGCCTACTGCCAAACCATAAGATATTTGCCTATATTAACTTCTGGAGTTTAATTATTTTGCATTTTACCTATTGATTTCTGTCGTGCTGGAATTTTCTGTGTGATGTAAAATAAGCACCATGCTTTATTTTCTTCCATGAGGTTATGCAACTGATCGGGCACCATTTACTGAAAAGGACCGTTGTTTCCCAAGGTTTTGTAATATCATTTTTTCCCCCTTTAAATTATGTCCTGGGCTTGTCCCTGAACTCTTTTGAGTTCCACTAGTTTATTTCTCTTTCTTAGGACCCCAAATTCCACTTGATCTAAACTTTTGATATCCAGTAAAGCATACTTCCTTATCTCCTATTTGCCCTATGTCTATTCCTGCCCTTTTTTAAAGTTTCATATAAACTTAAAGTCATTTGTCAAGTTCTACAATAAGAATGTAAAAAAGTTCGGAACTGTGTGATTACGTTGAATATATAGAGTAACTTGGGGAGTATTTACATCTTTCTAGGACTCAATAGTCTTTAACAGGTTTGTGTTGACCTCATTAAAACTTTATTCTCTGTCATAGTCTATGTAAGTTTGGAGCTACTTATTCATTATTTATTCAGAATAGTTACCATAATCCAGAGTTTCCTTTGAGAAAGAATTTGAAATTATGGATTATGTTTCTTTCATTGTTACAGGAATATTAGATTTCAAATTTTCTTAATGCACTTTTGGTAAGATGTATTTTTGTAGGAGTTGGTACATGGCATACTTTTTTTTAATTATTGGCATGAAGTTATTCCTAATATTTTCTTATTTTTTAAGTATGTGTGGTCAGTAGTAACATATCTTTTAAATATTTTGATTTTAGTTTTTTTCTCAACTTATTAGTAATTTTGAAAATTCAATTTTTTAATTGACTCGTCCATTCTTTTTTGTTTTCAATATCATTAACCACCATCTATATCTTTAATTTTCTTTACTTTTTGGGTTTGCCTTTTTTCTTTAAGAAATAGATATCTAACTTATTTCCAGTATTTTTTTCTAACATATGAATTTAAAGCTATAACTTTTCTTCCAAGTCTGGATTGTTTCACAGTTTTTAAATTATTTAGGGCAAAATAAAAAAAAATAAAAATAAAAACAAACATATTAATAAACTAGGAAAAAATCAAGCATAGTATCTATTTAAAAAAACAGTTAAACCTTTGGCAAAGTGCTGATAAAAAATAGGAAACTCAAATGAACATTATAAATTGAGAAGTTACTTTTTAATGAACATATTTTTCATGCATAAAATTTTAAACTAGTAAATTTGAAAGTATAGACATAAAAGACAATTTTAGATAGATATAAACTGCCAAAACTGACTGAAGAGTTGCAAAGTTGATTGCTTCAATACTATGTAAGGCAGAAATAAAGACAATAAAAGGAAAGAAAAAATGTTAAAAAAAATTCACTAGGGATTGGAAGTAAGATGGCAGAGGAGTAGGGGACCCCTTTTTCAGCCGGTCCCCTGAGTCGAGCTGGATAGGTACCAGAACAGCCTGAACATCCACGGAATCAGCCTGAGATGCAGGAAGATACAAATGGATCTCTACAAATGAACATCTCCAGCACTGAGTATTGATACGAAGCAGGGAGCCGTGAAACCGTGCACAGATATTGGAAGATAAACGGAAGGGGGAGGGAGCCGCCTGCACGGGGGAGCGGGCAGACTCGAAGACCAGAACCCTCAAGAGAGCAGACCAAGACCATGAGCCGGGAATGCGTGCGACCAGACTGAAACGGAGCTCCAGTGTGCTCACTGGAACCAGACTGAGACCGGGAGCTCTGGGAGTGCGCGGGGGGTGGCTGGTGGCTGGTGGTGTTAGAAACACAAAGGAGAGAGACGCGCCAGCCCTGGAAGTGAGGGCTGGGACACCGGTGTGGGGCAGACATCCCAGGACGCTGCAGGGTTCAGCAGCACCAATAGAAACAGAGTTAAAGTGGCCAGAACATCAGTGGAGAATGGTCCGCGATCCCTCTGTTCTGAGACAGAGGCTGAGATTTGGCCGCTGCTGCTCTGACTCTCAGAAGAGGCACAGCAAACCGCCAGGGAAAGCCACAAGAGAACAAAAGTCTGGAAATACCGGCTCACAGCGTGTCCATCACCATCCCCCCTCGCAGAGGACACGGAGACTCTACCCAAACAGGGTTACCTGAGTATCGGTGCAGCAGGCCCCACCCCCAAAGGCAGGCTGAAAAATCGAAAAGCCCACATCCCTAAGATCCCTATAAAACAAGGGCACACGGCCTGGGTCCCGGTCAATAATTTGGGCTCTGGACAACCCCGCAACCTCTTCTAACAGGAATGAGGAGAAGGAGAAATCCCCCCCAACAAAGAAAAGACAATGAGTCTGTGGCCTCTGCCACAGAACTAATGGATATGGATATAACCAAATGTCAGAAATAGAGTAACAATGGTCAACATGATGTGTAGACTTGAAAAGAATATTAATGAAAATATTAACGAGAATATAGAATCTCTAAGGACAAAAATGAGAGCAAATCTGGCAGAAATTAAAAGTTCTATGAGCCAAATGCAGGCAAAACTAGAGGCTCTGATGGCCAGGGTCACTGAGACAGAAGAATGTATTAGTGAATTGAAGATGGGTTAGTAGAAGAAAAAGCGAAAATAGAATCTGGAATCAAAAAAATCCACTCTCAGGAATGTAGGTTACGGGAGATCACCGACTCAATGAAACATTCCAATGTCAGAATCATCGGCACCACCAAGGGGGTGCAGAAAGAGAGAGGTCTAGAAGAGATATTTGAAATTGGAAGGATTATTAGAAACTTTTATCAACAGCTCTATGCCAATAAATTAAGCAATCTGAAGAGATGGAGGTCTTCCTGGAAACCTATAAACTACCAACACTGAAACAGGAAGAAATTGATTTTTTAAACAGGCCAATTAATTATGAAGAGATTGAGTCAGTGATAAAGCAACCTTCCAAATAACAAAACTCCAGGCCCGGATGGTTTTCCTGGGGAATTCTACCAAACATTCAAAGAAGAAATAATACCTATTCTCCTAAAGCTATTTCAAAAAATAGAAACAGAAGGAAAGCTACCAAACTCATTCTATGAGGCTAATATTACCTTGATCCCCAAACCAGGCAAAGACCCCCTCAAAAAGGAGAATTACAGACCGATTTCTCTAATGAATATGGATGCCAAAATCCTCAACAAGATCTTGGCTAATAGAATCCAACTGTACATTAAAAGGATTATCCATCATGACCAAATGGGATTCATCCCTGGGATGCAAGCGTGGTTCAACATTCGCAAATTGATCAGCGTGATACATCATATCAACAAGAAAAGACTCAAGAACCATATGATCCTCTCAATTGATGCAGAAAAAGCATTTGACAAAATACAGCATCCTTTCCTGATTAAAACCCTTCAGAGTGTAGGAATAGAGGGTACATTTCTCAATCTCATAAAAGCCATCTATGAAAAGCCTACTGCAAGCATTATTCTCAATGGGGAAAAGCTGGAAGCCTTTCCCTTAAGATCAGGAACACGACAAGGATGCCCACTCTCGCCACTATTATTCAACATAGTACTAGAAGTCCTTGCAACAGCAATCAGACAACAAAAAGGTATAAAAGCTATCCAAGTCAGCAAAGAAGAAGTCAAACTGTCTCTCTTCACAGATGACATGATACTTTATATGGAAAACCCAAAAGAATCCACCCCCAAACTACTAGAAGTTATAGAGCAATTCAGTACTGTGGTAGGATACAAAATCAGTGCTCAGAAATCAGTTGCATTTCTATACACAAACTATGAGACTGAAGAAAGAGAAATTAGGGAATCCATCCCTTTTACAACAGCACCAAAAACCATACATTGCCTTGGAATTAACTTAACCAGAGACGTAAAGGATCTATATTCTAGAAACTATAAATCACTCTTGAAAGACATTGAGGAAGACACGAAAAGATGGAAAAATATTCCATGCTCATGGATCGGAAGAATTAACATAGTTAAATTGTCCATGCTACCCAGAACAACTACAATTTCAATGCCATCCTGATCAAAATACCGATGACATTTTTCAAAGAGCTGGAACAAACAGTCCTTAAATTTGTGTGGAACCAGAAAAGGCCCGAATTGCCAAGGAAATTTTGAAATGGAAAAACAAAGCTGGGGGCATCACAGTGCCAGATTTTGAGCTGTACTACAAAGCTGTGATCACAAAGACAGCATGGTACTGGCACAAAAACAGACACTTAGACCAATGGAACAGAATAGAGAACCCAGAAATGGACCCTCGACTCTTTGGGCAACTTATCTTTGATGAAGCAGGAAAAAACATCTGGTGGAAAAAAGACAGTCTCTCCAATAAATGGTGCTGGGAAAATAGGACAGCTACATGCAAAAGAATGTAACTTGATCACTCTCTCACACCATACACAAAGATAAACTCCAAATGGATGAAAGACCTCAATGTGAGACAGGAATCCATCAAAATTCTTGAGGAGAACATAGGCTGCAACCTCTACGACATCGGCCAGAGCAACCTTTTTCATCACATCTCCAAAGGCAAGAGAAACAAAAGATAAAATGAACTTGTGGGACTTCATCAAGATAAAAAGCTTCTGCACAAAGAAACAGTCAAAAAACTAAGAGGCAGCCCACGGAATGGGAGAAGATTTTTGCAAATGACACTACAGGTAAAAGACTGGTATTCAAGATCTACAAAGAACTTCTCAAACTCAATACGTGAGAAACAAATAAACAAATCAAAAAATGGGCAGAAGATATGAACAGACACTTTTCCAATGAAGACATCCAAATGCTAACAGACACATGAAAAAATGTTCAAAATCATTAGCCATCAGGGAAATTCAAATCAGAACCATCTTGAGATACCACCTTACACCAGTTAGAATGGCAAAAATTGACAAGGCAAGAAACAACAAATGTTGGAGAGGATGTGGAGAAAGGGGATCCCTCTTACACTGTTGGTAGGAATGCAAGTTGCTACAGCCACTCTGGAAAACAATGTGGAGGTCCCTTAAAAAGTTTAAAATTGAGCTACCCTATGACCCAGCCATTGCACTACTGGGTATTTACCCCAAAGATACAGACGTAGTGAAGAGAAGGGCCATATGCACCCCAATGTTCTTAGCAGCATTGTCCATAATATCTAAATTGTGGAAGGAACCGAGATGCCCTTCAACAGATGACTGGATTAAGAATTTGTGGTCCATATATACAATGGAATATTACTCAGCTATCAGAAAGAACGAGTTCTCAACATTTGCTGCAACATGGACGTCACTGGAGGAGATAATGGTAAGTGAAATAAGTCAATCAGAGAAAGACAATTATCATATGACTTCTCTCATCTATGGAACATAAAAACTAGGAAGATCTGTAGGGGAAGAAAGGGATAAAGAAAGGTGGGGTAAACAGAAGGGAGAAAGAACCATGAGAGACTATGGACTCTGGGAAACAAACTGAGGGCTTCAGAGAGGACGGGGGTGGGGGAACGGGATAGACTGGCGATGGGTAGTAAGGAGGTCACGTATTGCATGGTGCAGGGGGTGTTATATGCAACTAACGAATCATCGAATTTTACTTCAGAAACCAGGGATGTACTGTATGGTGACTAACATAATAAAAAAAATTTTTAAAAAAGACAATATACTTTGACAAAGGCAAAAAAAAAAACATTCACTACAACTGTTTGAAGAGGGATCTTAGATATAGGCAGAATAAATTGTCAGAAAACTCAATGAAACAAAAGACAAAACGCTATTTACTTTTTAGAGAATGGAGCCCATCTATAGGAGAATTTCTAGGAGTACTTATTTTTTTTAATATCCACATTAAATTTGTAGTAACATTTTGCTTTTACAGTATGTTCCAGAACAGCCACTTCACATGTTTGAAACTACAAGTAGCTGAGTTATCAAGCACTATTTATTTGACAGTTTTTATGAGAAATCTTCCTGGAAGCCCACACACACAGAGAAGCATATTGATTTCCTAGGTTTAATAGGCAGTAGAAGAAGTGACAGTAATTTATTTATGTAACTCCTGGAGGGATACAGCCTAGCCCTAGACAGGACTCAATGCTGTCAACCAAAGTAGATAGATTATCACCACATGTTTAGCAAATGATCATGCAAACTATAAAGACAAACACACCCTGAAGGTGAGGGGGCAGTGGTGTGAGCCTGGCCGGGAAGAGTTTACTGTAGACTAGGAATACTTGTGCTTGGATTCCTCTGGACATCAAAAATGTGGACGCTGTTTAAATGATTATTAAACGTTCCTTTCTCCTGAAGACTAGTAATCAACTTAAAATTAAAATTAGCTTTAAACTTTAACAACGTAATAACTTGGGGGGAGAAAAGGAAAGCCCGTTCTTTTTTTTAATGCTTCTTTTTTAAAAATTTTTTTGCAAGAAAAATAATATCCCAAGGAAAAAACAGCATTGTTTTTAATTCTGAGAAATATTAACTCTACTGGCTATTATAATCAAGTTTCTATAATGCAGTTTTAATGATTGAGTCACTAAGACAGAAATCTTTGGTATATCTCGTTGAGCTGAAATAATTGGGTATTCTGGGAATACAGTCATAGAAAGAAGAAGCAATTTTTCTGGAAAGTCATAATGCAAATTTCCATCAATTATGCGCATCCTACTTGACTTGACTCTACAACTCAAAAGTCACATTCTTAGATTGGTGCAAGTTTCCAGTACTCATGGACACTGCATTCTGTCACATCCAAATATAATAGAAAGAAAATGTGTCTCCTCTGAATATGTATAGTAGAAATTAAAAGTAAATCCTCCTGAAGTAAACTGAAAGACCTGTTTTCCTCAGGTAATCTGAATATTTTTAAATGTCTTTACACATTCTATTGAACATTTGTTCTCTAGAATATAAAATTACTGCATCACCATGAACTAATGTATTTTTTCCAGATATTAATGAGATAGGTTTGGATTTAAAAACTTAGTTCTGTGGTTAATGCAAAACATAGGTAGAAATAATCGGTTCCAAATACGACCTCCTCACCTCAGTGATGTTTAACAGACGAGAGGAGAGAAGAGGCAAGAACTCAGGTATGGACAGCTCCAAATCATAAATAAATTAGACCAGTGACCTTCAGATGTTTTTTGTTGCTGCTGCTGCTCTTTTCCTTTCCTGAGCTGGAAAGCTCTTAATTCAAAGAAATCTTTAGTGGGGATCTACTATATAACAGAAAGAAAGCAGGGCTGCTCTGGATAAAGCAGGTCTGGGTCACCGGGGCCTGCTTTAGGCAGCTAAGTTCGTGCACTATACTCACATGATGGAGCCCTTTCCTAAATTAAATGGAGTCCCGTACGTAGGTCACAAAAGGCTCTTTCGGATCCAAAACAACTTTTCCATTAACCTTTATTGCTCATACAAATAATGACAGTTCCTTTGGTTATGACTATACACTTGTTAAAATACAAATGTCCTTGCAGGGGTAATTAATTCAGTCCATTATCAATTATTAACACAGTAAATTACTTTTTATAACCCTTCCTTAAGGCAAGAAAACAGATAAAACATATTCTACCCCAAAATATTATAGGGGAAGTTTAGACTATTAAAATCAAACTTCAGCTACTTCAAATTTTATAAGATGCAGGTCATCAGTTATATTTTAATATATTTTAATTAAATTTTATTATAAAAATAACAGATATGGAATCCTCGATTTGGAAGATCCATAGAATCAGGGAAGTGGTCAGAAATTAAGACACTACGGCTAAGAGAAAAGTAGGATCACAAATCTCAATGGTAGCATCAAAGTCTTGGCACTTGTACTGTTGCTGAGCAATTAAGGAGCTGGCTGAGAAACAATTCTCCACAGGTCTTTTGTGATTCTATACATCTTGTAAAGAGCTATTGAGAGCTTTTGTTCTGATCTATCTTTTCAAAGTTTCATATAGAAAACAGCCTTAGAAGAAAGAGATAGTGTCTCCTTCCAGGGTAGAGGCAGATAACTTTCTTTGCCAGGTTACTCAAGATAATGTCTCCTTTTGGAGAAAAGGTAAAGCAGGTCTTCCAGCTCACCCAGCCTAACCATGTCCTTTCCTGCTGTGCCGTGAGTAATAAAGTTCTTTGTCTCCAGCCCAGGAGTCAGGTGTGTTCTGCTAGCATCTGTGAAATTATGGCAGGCTAAATTGTTAGTGTCTAGGGTAAAATCTCAAACCCTTCCACAATCTTTACAGCAGCGTATCATACAGAAAAGGTCAGGAACTGAAAGTTTCGCTCCCCATAAGTAGCGCAACAGGGCCTGTACTGGCCAAAAATTGACATGAAAATTCTACTAAAGCAGGGATGAACCAAAAAAAAAAAAAGGGTCTCACAAGTTACTGGGAAAAGATGAGAGACTAAAAAGACAAGCAACTGCTCACCAAAGGGGTTTCTTGTGTCTTGAACACGATTATTAGCCTTGAGACCATCAGGCCTAATTTTATTATGCTCCTTATTCCTGTTTCTGTAGCTTATCACAAAGAAACCCAAATCCATACCATTTCTTCATTGCCTTTGTTCTAATATCCAGATAGCTCCTTTCTTTTTTTTTTTTTTTTTAAGATTTTGTTTATTTATTTGACAGAGATAGAGACAGCCAGGGAGAGAAGGAACACAAGCAGGGGGAGTGGGAGAGGAAGAAGCAGGCTCATAGTGGAGGAGCCTGATGTGGGGCGATCCCATAACGCCGGGATCACGCCCTGAGCCGAAGGCAGACGCTTAACCGCTGTGCCACCCAGGCGCCCCATCAGATAGCTCCTTTCTTGTCGCCCTTGGCCCTCCTGCACAAATTCCTTATTCTCCTTCCTGATTTTTATTTCTCCCCAGCACTCATGACCATATTATGCATGTTTTGTAGGGCTTCTGTGTTTCACTTCTTCCACTAGAATATAAGCTCCAAAATGGTAGACTTTTGAGTGTTCTATTCACTTTATTAATCTTTACTTCTGGAACAGAGTCTAGCATCGCATAAGTAATAAACAAAAAACAGATGAACAGGAATGAGGGATTGTGGTTAAACATTCCAGTTTATTTCAAGACCTTCATTTCCTTTGAGCCTTCCTTCCCAGACCCACTTCTTCTTAAAGCATGGCTTTAATCTGGATTCTTAAACAGCTAATACAACTTTTTCAAATTTATCTAAATTGAAAAATACATGCAGCTCTAAAAGGAAAACATAAATATAGTATGCTCTCTTGGGATGTATAAGTTTGAAGCTGGAGATCAGATAACCTTTAATGGGTGACAGCACATAGTAAGAAAAAAATGTGTTTCACACCTGTCTGAAATGCAAGAAGTTTACAAGAGGTTAATATTAGTCAATTGTGATTTTTCTCCTAAAAATCAAACTACATCATCGTTAGCAGGTGACTGTTTAGTATTTGTCCACACAGTCCAGTTGCATTTAGTAATTTATATATATGTACACTCACACACACACACGTATATGAATATATATACACACACATATACAACTGTGTATTTTTTAAAGATTTATTTTAGAGAGAGAGAGAGAAAAAGAACAGGAAGTAGGGGCAAAGGCAGAGGGAGAGAGAGAATTTGAAGAAGACTCCTTGCTGAGTGAGGAACCCAATGCCGAACTCGATCTCATGATGCTGAGATCACGACCTGAGCCAAAACCAAGAGTCAGATGCTTAACCGATTGCACCACACGAGTGCCCCTATAAATACATGTTTTCAAAATATATTGTTTTTCAATGATGAGAAGAACAAAACAAAATAATATACAAACAACTTGGGTGTAATTACTCTAGAAGGACCACTGTGTGAAATTAGAGGAACAAGAATTTTAGATATAGTTCTTTTTTTTTTTAATGTGTAGGAAGAAATATTTCATGGCTTATTATGAATAAATAGCAGACTTTTGGTTGTTATAAAACTCTAAAAGATGTTCCTGAAATTTACTTTTCTAAGAATAAATTCATGTTTTTCAAAATGTTAATATGCAAATTATGACATGTAACTTATTTTTGACTGTCAGACTGTTCAAGTTGGATTTTTAAATCTTATCAATACCTATTGTTATAATGTACTCAAATGGTAGTTTAACATTTCTAAGTAGATTTGCAGATAGACACATCATAAGAGACTACTTATAATTGTTAATGATTAAGAATACACGAAGAGAATTAAATACTAACAGAGTCTCAGAAAGAACTTATTAGAACACTATTCATTTACTTTTACTCTGTAAGAAACAACTTGAGCAAAAAAACATCTGCCAGTAATGACCTACTCCAATTCAACCACTTTAAACAGAAACTTTGCCTGAAAGTCAGAAATAAACACCTGCGTTTACTAGTAGATCTATCTTAGCCCAAGTGAGAAAGAATGGAAGGAAGGAAGGTAGGAAGGAAGGAAGGAAGGAAAAAAAAGAAAGAGAAAAAGAAAGAGAAAAAAAAAGAAAGAGAAGCATGTATTCCATTCAAAAGGTAAAGCTATATTTGCACCTTTTTTTTTTAATTTTTGGAGCCAACAATTAATGATGAAAATAATAGAGTCAGTCCAGATGGGTGGTTTGAACTCTGCATCAGAAGTTGAACAAGTATGTGGTTTTGCTGATAGGAGGTTAAAATTAGCAGTTTAAATTAGTGACAAAGTATTTTGTTCAATAAATTGACCTTAAGTTCTTTAAATGTCATGGCACGGCTTTAAAATTATCCAAAAATAATGTTCACATCTTGTCTTATCCAACTGCCTTTCACTTATCTCCCACCTGCTCTCCCTTCCTTGCCCACATTCAGGTTGAAAGGGGGACCAGAATGTTAAAGTTATTTAAAATGGAATGAATTATCTTTATGCTGGAAAGGCAATGTGTTGAGATAAAATCTTCAGGGAATTCTAGAATTTCAGAATTCAGAAATTTTTGCATGATGTCATTAATATTTTTAGAGCCTTGGATTTTCAAACATTTGAAAAAAGATGTAGACTTCTCCCGGAGAAAAAAATTACAGGTACATGCACATAATCCCACATCAAACACACCCTTACCCATATCCACATACTCTCACACAGACACATTTGCATATAATCAGACTTGCACACATTAACAAAAACTCTTGTAAATTCATATGTTTTTATAAAGAACTATATATTCCTGACTTCTGTTTAGAGAATCAGAATAAAAATTTAATTTCAACAGAGGTCAGCAAAATATGGCCCATGGGAAAAATCCAGCCCAGTGGCTGATTTTATAAATGAAGGTTTATTGGAATACAGCCTAACTCAGTTATCTGTATATTATTTATGGCTGCTTTCATGCTATAATTGCAGAGTAGATACAGACTGTATGACCTCCAAAGCCTAAAGTACTTGCAATCTAGCCATTTAAAGAAAAAGTTGGCCAAATCTACAACAAAATTCTTTATATGTGGGTAAACAGAAAATTCAAGTAATTTGTAGCTACTCTAAAGAATGATCTGACAGCATGGTGAACTGAATAAGACCGTCTTCTGCCAAAAGATCCTACAACGATGAAAAATATGCAAGAAAATTATCAAATAAGGTTCTACTTCTGCACATACCAGGGAACTGCAAGTGAGATTTCTACACAGATTCTCATGAGGCTGCCCCAAGTGACAGGAGACAGAACTCTACCCACTGAGCAAGAAGCCATGAGGGATGCTCATACGCACTTGGGGGTCAAGGTTCTTTAGCAGAGTAAGGAGAATTAAAAAAAAGTCTTTTATGAAAAAAAATAAACTTCTAGTCTATGCTACCAAAAAGTCAGAGTCTGAACTTACAGTGCCAAACCAAAATATTAATATGATCATATATACCTGCTGTACTGAGAGGTACTTCCACAATCAAGCCTTCATAAAACTGCCATAAATTAATCAATCTACATTGAAGATTAGTTTACAATCCAAAATTAAAAAAAAAAAAAAAGAATCCACAATTAGATAGCATCAAAGACAGCCCATAAAGGAGGAACAGCACCCAGAAACTTAAGAGAAAAATGTACACCAAAACCAGTAAAATATCTAAAAATGAACTTAACAAAAGAAGTAAAAGACTTGTACTCTGAAAATTATACAACACTCATGAAAGAAATTGAATAACACCAAGAAATAGAAAACTATTCCATGCTCTTTGATTGGAAGAACAAATACTGTTTTTATTTCTATTTTCTTAAAGGTTTTAATTTTTTGACAGAGAGAGAGCACACAAGCCAGAAGAGTGGCAGAGGGGTTGGGGGAAGAGGGGTCCCTGCTCAGCTCCATGCTGGGCTCCACCCCAGGGTCCCAGGGTCATGACCTGAGCCAAGGCAGACACCCTGAGCCACCCAGGTGCCCCAGAAGAACAAATATGGTTAAAATGTCTATACCACCCAAAGCAATCTACAGATTTAATGCAATCCTTATCAAAACATCAAAGCATTTCTCACAGAACTAGACCACACAATCCTATTATATATATGGAACCACAAAAGACCCCAAATAGCCGAAGTAATCTTGAAAAAGAAAAAGAAAATGGGAGGTATCACCATTCCAGGCTTTACATTATATTTCAAGGCTGTAATAATGAAGACAGGATGGTAGTAGCACAAAAACAGGCACACAGGTCAACAGAACACAATAGAAAGCCCAGAAATAAACCCACAATTATATGGTCAATTAATACTCTAAAGGAGGAATGAATATCCGACTGGCAACAAAACAGTCTCTTCAACAAAGGTGTTGGGAAAAGTGGTCAGCAACATTCCAAAGAATGAAACTGGTCCACTTTCTTTCAGTGTATACAAAAATAAACTCAAAATGCATTAAGAACCTAAGTCTGGGACCTAAGAATATAAAAATCCTTGACTAGAGTACGGGCAATAATCTCTGACATTGGCCATAGCAACATTTTTCTAGATATGCTTCTTGAGGCAAGGGAAATAAAAGCAAAAATAAACTATTGGGACTACATCAAATAGAAAGCTTCTGCACAACAAAGGAAACAACCAACAAAAGTGAGTGGATAACCCACTGAATGGGAGAAGATATTTGCAAATAACTTATCTGATAAAGGGTTGGTATCCAAAATATTAAAAAACAAAACAAAACCCTACAACTCAACACCAAAACCAAATAATCTAGTTAAAAAATGGGCAGAAGACATGAATATTTTTCCAAAGAAGTCATCTAGATGGCCAACAGACTCATGAAAATATGCTCAGTATCACTCATAATCAGGGAAATGCAAATCAAAACCACAATGAGATATCACCTCACACCTGTGAGCATGACTCATGTGTTGGTGAGGATGTGGAAGAAGATGATCCTTAGCGCACTGCTGGTAGCACCACAAACTAGTGCAGCCACTGGGGAAAACAGTATGAAGTTTCCTTACAAAGATAAAAGAGAATTACCTTATGATCCAGTGATCACACTATTGGGTGCTTACCCCCAAAATACAAAAACACTAATTCACAAATGCAAAAACCCCTATGTTTATTGCAGCATTATTTACAATAGCCAATTATGGAAGCAGCCCATGTCCATAGATAGATGAATGGGTAAAGAAGGTGTGACACACACACACACACACACACACACACACACACACACGAATATTATTCAGCCATAAAAAGAATGAAATCTTGACATTTGCAACAACATGGATGGAACTAGAAAGTATAATGGTAAGAGAAAGAAGTCAGTCCGAGAAAAGAGAAATACCGTAAGACTTTACTCATGGGTAGAATTTATTTTTTTGTTTTTTTTAAAAAAGATTTTATTTATTTGTCAGAGAGAGAGAGAGCACGCGCGAGCACATTAGCAGGGGGAACAGCAGGCAGAGGCAGAGGGAGAAGCAAGCTCCCTGCTGAGCAAGGAGCCTGATGTGGAACTCGATCCCAGGACCCTGGGATCATGACCTGAGCCAAAGGCAGATGCTTAACTGACTGAGCTACGCAGGTGTCCGAGGGAAGAAATTAAAAAACGAAATGAACAAGCCAAGGGGGGAAAAAAAAGACAAACCAAGAAACAAACTCTTAACTACACAGAGCAAACAGATGGTTACCAGAGTGGAGGCGGGTGGGGGGATGGGGGGAAATAGGTGATGGGGATTAAAGAGTACACTGATCATTATGAGCACTGAGTAATGTATAGAATTGTTGAATCACTATATTGTATAACTGAAACTAAACACTATGTGCTAACTATGCTGGAATTAAAATAAAAACTTTTAAAAAAAGGAACAGAAAAATCTGAAAAGACTATACAAGGACTAACTTACAAACCTAAAAAAGATAAAATATAGACACCAGGGAAATTGGCAAGTAGATAGGTAATATAACCATTAGAATTTCTGTAAGTTAAAATACACCTCTTATAAGTTAAAATTTCAGCAAAATACTTAGAAAAAAGGCAAAACTGAAGAATATCTTTATACTCTCTCAAAAGTAAATCAATAGTACTGGATCAACAGACCTCAACAGCCCACAGGGCTTTTTCCCCAGATTCATTTAGATTTATTCAACATACAAGACTGCCTAAGTTTAAGGTATATACATGTTGATCTTATACATTTATATATTGCAACACAGTTACCACTGATTATTAGCTAGTGGTTCCATCACATCTAATAATTATCATTTCTAAAAGAAAATAGAAAAAAAAGGTTAAGGGATACCAAAATAGAATGGAAAATTATAATATAAATTCAACAAAATAAGAGGCAGTATTAAAAGAAATAATAATTGATAATTTTCTAGAACTTTTAAAAAATATTAATCCTCACATGAAGGCTTGTTATTCTCTCCATAAATATATAGATATGGAGATATATGTATCTCTCTCTCCCTCCCTTCCCTCCTCTCTATATATACATACACACACACATATATGTATATACACACACAAATACGTGAGCTCCATATATATGTACATTATAGTAAAAAAAGGAGAAAATCAAAGCGAAGAATATTAAAGCAGAGAAAAAGGGTAGTAATTATAAACATGACATGATAAAAATTTAGATCAAGGTCAGGATTCATGTTTATAATATAGACCAGACACTAGAGAACATTTTCCGTGTGTCAGTGATAACAGTTAATTTAGGTATTCATATGCCACTAAGGTATCATTCAAGACTAAGGAAAAAAGAGCATTTCCAGACAAAAGAATGAACAAGAAAGTTTGCTACTGGTAGACTAGGATAGAAAGTATTACACATGGTTTATGTTAAGACAAAACTAAGCCTATAATGAAAACAGATTTAAGAAGAAATGGTGACAGAACAAGTAATACATTTTTTAAAAAAATTATTTGAATTGAATTATTTGAATTGAAAATTAATGTGCTATTTCTAAATAGGCAGTAGCTTCAAAATAATAAAGTTCATCAAAAACAAATGGAATATAATATTTTTTCTTTTGTTGATTGAAGACAGGAACATTGTTTTTTAATTTTAAGAATGACTATGAAGGGAAACATATAGAAAATGTAAATTCCAAAGAGGAATGGATAAAATAGGAACAAAGATAATTGTGGAAGAGGGGTCTGAGCACATATATTGACCTGTATTCATCTGTAGACCCATTTAAAAATGAGGGCCATCCAGGGCAAAGAAATTTCTCACGTACCAAGGCAAAGGTATCAGGATTACGTCAGACCTGTCTACAGAGACCTGGAAATGAGAGAAAGGCTTGGGGGGGCATTTTTAAAGCTCTTTCAGAGAAAAACATGCAGCCAAGGATCCTTTATCCAGCAAAGCTGTCATTCAGAATTGATGGAGAAATAAAGACGTTCCAAAATCGCCAATCATTAACCAATTTCGTAACCACGAAACCAGCCCTACAGGAGATATTAAGGGGGGCTCTATAAAGGTAAAAAGGCCCCAAGAGTGATACAGAGCAGCAAGTCACAACCGATA